>NC_060909.1:18740990-18748490 GCF_014805685.1 Silurus meridionalis
TATCTTTCTGTCTGTCACTTTTATTCTCTTATTCTCACTTGTATTCTCTTTGTATCACTTATTTCCCTCTCTGTCTCACTCTCACACACTCTCACACACTTCAGCACTGTCTCACTCTCACACTCTCTCTCTCACACACTTCAGCACTGTCTCCTCTCACACACTCTCTGTCTCACTCTCACACACACTTCAGCACTGTCTCACTCTCACACACTTCAGCACTGTCTCACTCTCACACTCTCTCTCACACACTTTAGCACTGTCTTACTCTCACACACTCTCTCACACACTTCAGCACTGTCTCACTCTCACTCTCTCTCACACACTTTAGCACTGTCTTACTCTCACACACTCTCACACACTTCAGCACTGTCTCACTCTCACACACTCTCTCTCACACACTTTAGCACTGTCTCACTCTCACACACTCTCTCTCACACACTTTAGCACTGTCTTACTCTCACACACTCTCTCTTACACACTTTATCACTGTCTCACTCTCACACACCTCTCTCTCACACACTTAAGCACAGTCTCACTCTCACACACTCTCTCTCTCACACACACACACACACTCTGTCTCACTCACACACACTCTTTCACACACTTCAGCACTCTCTCTTTTACACACTCTGTCTCACTTTCACACACTCTCACAACCTTCAGCACTGTCTCACTCTCTCTCACACACACTTTAGCACTGTCTCACTTACACACACTCACACACTTCAGCACTGTCTCACCCTCACACACTGTCTCACACACTTCAGCACTGTCTCACCCTCACACACTTCAGCTCCATCTGATTCACACACTCTTTGTCTCACTCACAATCTCTCACACACTTCAGCACTGTCTCACTCTCACACACTCTCTCTCACACACACTCTCTCAATTTCACACACTCTCTCTCACACTTCAGTACTGTCTCACTTTCACACACTTCAGCACTGTCTCACTCTCACACACTCTCTCTCTCTCTCTCTCTCACACACACTCTGTCTCAATTTCACACACTCTCTCTCACACTTCAGTACTGTCTCACTCTCACACACTCTCTCACACACTTCAGCACTGTCTCACTCTCACACACTATCTGTCTCACTCTCACACACTCTCTGTCTCACTCTCACACACTTTCTCACACACTTCAGCACTGTCTCACTCTCACACACTCTCACTCTCACACTTCAGCACTGTCTCACTCTCTGTCTCACTCTCACACAATTTAGCAGGATGTGAAAAACGAAAAATCTGCGTAGTTACTTTTCCGCAGCAGAAACCCTGTGTGTGTGTGTGTGTGTGTGTGTGTGTGTGTGTGTGTGTGTGTGTGTGTGTGAGAGACTGTGTGTGCGCGCGCGCACTCGGCAGGCTCCTCTATGTCCCTGTCTTTTGACGGTTTCATGCATCAGTAGCGCGTGCGTATTTTTTATCCTCTTTTTTTTGATGCATCCCACAAATACATCAACGTCGTTTTTTCCTTGGGCGCGCGGAGAGACAATCGCGCGTCTGTGTGTGTGTGCGCACGAATAAAATGTGTGGGATTTTGTATTCTCCACGCGCACGCAGCGCGCCAGATAATACCCCCTCCCTCCTTCATCTGCCCCTCCTCTCCTCCCTCCTCTCATTTTGATATATGCAGCCCCTGAGTCAGCGCGCGCCTCCGAGGACCCGGCGCTTTTATTGCTCTCTCTCTCTTTCTCTCTTTCTCTATCCTTCTTTTTTTCGGTCCGTGCAGCGAAATGCCTCGTGGAGCGCACATTATTCATTCAGCTGTCGGTTGACGAGAGCGCGCGAGAGAGAATAATGAGAGGGATGGTGATTCCTCCTGCGCTCTCTCTCCCTCTCTCTCTCCTTCTTTCTCTCTCCCCCTTCCTCTCTCTCGCACGCTCTCCGCGTGATTGAAAAGCTCCGGCGGATCTGAACACCGCCGGCTAATTAATTGATCGATGCGGCGCGTGTGCGCGTGCGGCGCGAGCGCCCCTGCTGCTGTCTCGTGCGAGCGGAACGCAGCGACCGCGCGACTGATTGAGATTCCGCGTACGCGCGCGCCTTTATCCTCTCTCTCTCTCTCTCTCTCTCTCTCTCTCTCTCTCTCCCCATCTTTTTCCCCTGGTGCGTTTGTTTGCAGACGCCGGCTTTATCCGCATGTTTTTGGGCGGAAGAGATTGAAGGATGGAGATTTGTCGCGCACACACACACACACACCCGCCTCCCACCGCGAGCCACCGTTCAATTGATTTATGTGTCACGCGGAGCAGCGAAGCGTCTCGCGAGCGCGCGCAGATTAAACGGCGCCCGTTTGAAGACGCGGAAACGCTTCACGGTTTGGCGCGGATTTAATTTGGCCTTAATTTCTCCTCACACACACACACACACACACACACACACACACACACTCCTTTCCCCTATGGTTCCCTAGAATTGATGTGTGTGTGTGTGTGTGTGAGGATTGAAGAGGAGGTATAATTCTCAGGTCAGCGCTTAAACCTGCCATGTGTCTCGCCACGCACTCCCGAGTACAGCCTCCGGGAGAGATAAAAAGCAGCGCGCGAGCTCGTGTGTGTGTGTGTGTGTGTGTGTGTGTGTGTGTGTGGGAGGGTGACTGACTGACTTCGCCGATTAAAGACAAACCTTCCGTGCAAGACGTGTTTCAGAGACGCGAGGACCAGACACACACACACACATATATATATATATATATATACACACGGGGCCTGCGGGGGCAGATACGTTCATTAGAATAGGCTGATTGTGCTGAAGGCAGCGCGCGTGTGCGAGGGGGCGGGTCGCGGGGGGCAATTAGTGGCAAATTAAATTTAACTCATCATGCTTAGGAGCTTAAATGCCAACGCTGTCATATGGAAAATTACGCTCCGCGCGCGTGTGTGTGTGTGTGTGTGTGTCTTGTCAATATCCAGAGTATATTCTGACAAAACCCACACTCTTCTAGGTGTGTGTGTGTGTGTGTGTGTCTGACAGACACTGACAGTAGAGATTTCTTTTGGCCGACTGTTTGGGAGACTCTGGCACGCACACGCACACACACACACACACACACACACACACACACACACAGAGCAATTGGGCAGCTATAATCACTCATGGCAACAGCTGTGGGCTCGCGTCCAGCAGCCCCCCTGTGAAATCATGAGTATTGGCACTCTGTGTGTGCGGGTGTGGGTGTGGGTGGGTGGTTAGCATTGGTTAGCATTGTCACAGGGTTAGCATTGGTTAGCATTGTCACATGGTTAGCGTTAGTTAGCAGTGTCACATGGTTAGCGTTAGTTAGCAGTGTCACATGGTTAGCGTTAGTTAGCAGTGTCACATGGTTAGCGTTAGTTCGCAGTGTCACAGGGTTAGCGTTGGTTAGCATTGTCACAGGGTTAGCGTTAGTTAGCAGTGTCACATGGTTAGCGTTAGTTAGCAGTGTCACATGGTTAGCGTTAGTTAGCAGTGTCACATGGTTAGCGTTAGTTAGCAGTGTCACATGGTTAGCGTTAGTTCGCAGTGTCACAGGGTTAGCGTTGGTTAGCATTGTCACAGGGTTAGCGTTGGTTAGCATTGTCACAGGGTTAGCGTTAGTTAGCATTGTCACAGGGTTAGCGTTGGTTAGCGTTGTCACAGGGTTAGCGTTGGTTAGCGTTTTCACAGGGTTAGCGTTGGTTAGCGTTGTCACATGGTTAGCGTTAGTTAGCAGTGTCACATGGTTAGCGTTGGTTAGCGTTGTCACATGGTTAGCGTTGGATAGCAGTGTCACAGGGTTAGCGTTGGATAGCAGTGTCACAGGGTTAGCGTTAGTTAGCAGTGTCACATGGTTAGCGCTGGTTAACGTTGTCATTCACGTGGTTTGTAAGATTGTATAAATTTTAGCGTAATGATTGGTGGTTGGTTGCCAGGTAGCGTGACATTCAGGAAATTCAGTTTCCTCATTACACACTGTTTGCTTCGAGGTGTTTCTGCTCGTTGATCGTGTTCACTTTCACAAGCTAACAGGAAGAAAACCAATCTCTCCGTGCTAACTAGCCTAGTTGTTTATGCCGTCCATGACTAGCCACGCCCCCATTGCTTCACCAACAACTATCCCTGCTCTCTTCGTTTACCAACATTTGGTCTTTTAAGCGACATTTGGTAACAATTACTAAGTCTAAGCAGTATTTGGTTCCTCCTACTTTGTTTTGTCACCATTTGGCCCCACCCACCATTATACAAATGTCTGATCCCACCCACTCTGTTATAAATGTGTTTAGGCCGGCCCACTGTTTTTACACAAATGTTCTGTCACGCTCACTACTTTATAACAACATTCTGTCACGCTCACTGTGTTATAACAATGTTCTCTCATGCCAACTACGTTTTAACAACGTAGTAACAACGTTACTGACCTTCTGTCATGCCAACCATGTTTTACCATCATTCTGTCAGGCACACTCATTTATAACGAGGCTCAATCCCACTCACCATGTTCTGTCAACATTTGGCCCCACCCACTGCTTTACCAACATTTGGCCCCACCCACACCATTGTTATGAAGTTGTCAAACCCACGACGTTTTAACAACGTTTTGTCACGCCTACAACGTTATAATGATCTTTGATCCCACTCACCATGTTCTGTCAACATCTGTTCCCGCCCTCTATTGGCAGCATATTTGGCCACACTCACCAATTAGAAAACGTTTGCTCTAGCCCACTGATTTAAAGATGTTCGGTCCCGCCCTAGTAAGGGCCGGTCCCGCCCACTTTGTGTCAGCAGTCACCGAAGCCCAGGTCATTGCAGAATTCCCCAAATTCTTACACGTCAATTAACTGATGCAGTTCACTGCTATGTGTTTGTGTCCACACTGCTCTCAGCCAATCAGAACAAAGCACTTTAAACTTGTATACACACACATACACACACACACACACACACACACACACACACAAATACCCGTCTGTCTTTTCCCTGACAAGCTGCTTGCGCATTACCTGTGGACTTGGCAACCGTGCAAGCTTTCATTTCCCACAAAGCCGTGCTCTAATATGCTCCGGGCGCCGAGGCTGATTAGGGTGTTTGAGAGAGTGTGTGTGTGTGTGTGTGTGTGTGTGTGTGTGTGTGTGTATGTGTGTGTGTGTGTGTGTGTCGCAGCTTAATCTCTTGAGAATGGGCAATTAATTTCCTCGTTCAGGTCCGCCTGCCTCGCCTCAGTGCACAACGCAACAACCAAATTTGTCAATTAGGGGCGCTCTTATAGTTTCACACACACACACACACACACACACACACACACACACACACACACACGTGGCTCACAGATCCGAGACGTCACTCGCTTTACTCTAGTGGCCGACGTATCCCGAAGAAGCGTGACGGAATAACACACAGCACAGTGGCGAGAGCTCGAGATACACACACACACACACACACACACACACACACACACACACACACACACACACACACACACTTTTCCACATGCTGCTGGAGGCTATTAGCTAATAGCTAATAGATAATCTGTCAGTCTGTGTGTGTGTGTGTGTGTGTGTGTGTGTGTGTGTGTGTGTGTATGTTTGTGTGTGTGTGTGTCGTTCACCCTGCTCCTGTTGCAGAAGCTGTTCCAGAAATCTAGGAAATTTATCTTGGAACCTTCGAACAGGGACCTTTTTAGGAACTTTACACTCCTGCACTTTCAGTTCCTGTTCAGACCCCCCCCCCCCCCCCCCCAAATAAATTACAGACATGCTGATTGGTCGAACGGAAACATCAAACACTTCCCTTGAGCCAGTTTTATAAAACATCTGGAGAGTTTTAACTTTTTTCTTTTGTATTTCTCCTCTCTCTCTTTCTCTCTCTCTCTTTCTCCCTCTTCCTCTCTCCTTTTCTTCCTCTTTTTTTGCTCTTTTCTCTCTCTCTTCCCTTATGCTCTCTATATTTATCTCTCTTTCTCTCCCCTCTTCCTCTCTCTCCCTTCATCACCCTTTCTCTCTCTCCTCTTTCACTCTCTCTATTTATCTCTCTTTCTTCCTCTCTTCCTCTCCCTCTCTCTCTCCCTTCATCACTCTCTCTCTCTCTCTCTCTCTCTCTCTCTCTCTCTCTCCTGGTGTTAAATGATTCTCTTCGCTCTGTTGCTCTTCTCATCTATTTATCTATCTTGACAACGCAGCGTTGCTTCATCGATCTGCACGTCAACAACAGGACGAGCCACACACACACTCTACGTTTCCTCTGCGGCTCGTTTCAGTGTGTGTGTGTGTGTGTGTGTGTGTGTGTGTGTGTGTGTGTGTGTGTGTGAGGAAGGGAGCAGATATACACACATTAACATCCCAGCTCTGTCCATCCCCACGGCAACCGCCGCCTCTCGCCATCGATCACAGATGGGTCAGGGAGGGGTCAGAGGAGAGAGAGAGTGTGTGTGTGTGTGTGTGTGTGTGTGTGTGTGTGTGTGTGTGAGAAAGGTCAGCGTGCCGTGTTAATCTCTGGCTGTTAAAAACAAAGCGTCAATAATGAGGTTTACACCGAGGCCTGCCCTTCTGCCTGATCATCGATCCCACTGCAACACACTCACACTCACACTCACACACGCACACACACACACACACACACACACACACACACACACACACACTCACACATACCTACACACATACACACACACACATAGTTACACACACACACACTCACACACACATATACACACATACACACACACACACACACATAGTTACACACACACACATACACACACACTCGCACATACTTACACACACACACTCACACACACACAGACTCACACACACTCACACACACATACACACAGTCACTCATGCACACACACACACAAACACACACCCACAAACACACACACACTGACTCACTCACATTCACTCACATACACACACTCACATATACCCTCACTCGCGCACACACTCACTCACTTACAGACTCACAAATGCTCATGCACACTCACACACACATACATAAACACACACATGCTTACACATACAAACACTCAATTACACATACACACTCACATATACCCTTACTCACACACACACTCCCTCACAAATACACACACACTCAACACACACAAACACATGTTTACTCACACACACACACATGGACACACTCGCACATACACTCACACACACACACACACACACACACACACACACACACACACACGTATACAGTATATACAGTACAGACCAAAAGTTTGGACACACCTTCTCATTTAAAGAGTTTTCTTTATTTTCATGACTATGAAAATTGTAGATTCACACTGAAGGCATCAAAACTATGAATGAACACATGTGGAATTATATATGGAATTATATACATAACAAAAAAGTGTGAAACAACTGAAAAATGTCATATTCTAGGTTCTTCAAAGTAGCCACCTTTTGCTTTGATTACTGCTTTGCACACTCTTGGCATTCTCTTGATGAGCTTCAAGAGGTAGTCACCTGAAATGGTCTTCCAACAGTCTTGAAGGAGTTCCCCGAGAGATGCTTGGCACTT
>NC_060909.1:18753490-18763490 GCF_014805685.1 Silurus meridionalis
AGAGAGAGAGATGGAAGGAGAGATGGGGTGAGGGATAGAGAGAGATGGAGAGATAGAGGAAGAGAGATGGAAGGGAAGATGGGGTAAGGGATAGGAAAGCGAGAGGTGGAAGGATAAAGAGAGAGAGAGAGAGAGAGAGAGAGACATGATAAAGTAATGGGTTATATAAGTGTGTGTTCAGCTGGAAAAAACTAAGCAGAGAGAATAGAGAGAATAGGAGACCAATACAGAGAGCTAGATTGAAGAGAGAGAGAGAGAGAGAGAGATTTGAGACAGGAGAGGATGAAATGAGAGAGAGACGAGATGAAGAAATGAAGATAGAGTGGAAGAGAGATGAGAGATTAGATGAGAAGGGATGTGAGGAGATGAATAGATGAGGGAGATGAGAGAGAGAAGAGTTGAAAAGAAGAGATGAGAGGAGGAGAAGAGATGAAGAGATAAGAGGAGATGAGAGAGAGAGAGACTAGAGGAGAATAAAGATGAATATGAAGAGAGAGAGGAGAAGAGATAAAGACAATAAATGGAAGAGGAGATATGATGAGAGAGAGAGAGAGAGAGAGAGAGGAGATATGAGAAAAGAGAGAGAGGAGAAAGGAGAGAGAAGAGCGATGCATCATGGGAAAGCCGGTGTCTCTGTCAGAGCGCTAACAGATAAGGACGACGCACACCCTCGTTCTTTCACTCGTATTTCATCCTGCACTCCCAAAACCTGCTTATCTTCCTACCGTACGCTTGCGTCAGTCTGTCTGATCCCCTGTGTGTGTGTGTGTGTGTGTGTGTGTGTGTGTGTGTGTGTGTGTGTGTGTGTGTGCAGCAGCGGGCACTGGGACGGCATTAAAGACTGTCAGTGCATCTCAAAAACTGTGCCAATCTCCCCCTCCCTCCCCCCTCCATCCCTCCATCACACACACCACCAGCAAGTCGACACTCGCAGCCACACCAACAAAAATCTGACAACTGGGCAAATAATCACAAACACACACACACACACACACACACTCTCTCGTCTTGGTTGTGTAGTGTTGCAGAGACGTCAAAACTAACATTAGTGACATGCAGTCTAATAAATTTCACAATCGCAGTGTCACTAATCCAGAATTACCACCATGGTGTCTCACACCGTCTCTGAGAAACATGCAGACACAGCAAATGTTTCATGGTTTTTCAGGAACACATGAGGGACACATGAGGGACACATGCATGTCCCTTTTGTTTCTTTTTTAAAACTCGGTAAAGTAACGATTTCTTTGACCACACAAATCTGTTCGGATTCGTCCAGACGGAATTGTGGTGCATGTTGAAGTGTGGAATTGTAGCCACGTTGGTTCACTGTTCCTGTCACGCCATTGGCTTACACACCGTCTACACACGAATACGTTTTCAGCACAGAATTTTCTCTCCGGTGTTTTCAGCCAATGAAAATGTAGCTATTTGAAAACGGCGTTTTTTGTGTCGCAGGCTTGCGTTTTTCATCGTTGTCCCGACGTAATGACGCAGCATGTTACGTTTTGCTCGTGTGCAGTACGGGGACGTGAGCATTTTCAGATGTTTCGGTGTGGACGGGAATTTTTGAAAACGAAAGTGTGGACGTGGAGCGTTTTTGGACGGAAACGCCGTTTTTTTCTAAACGATCTGGATTAGTGTAGAGCCTCAGTCTTGAACCTTCTCTGCTCCCGAACAACCCCAAACCATTAAGCTTCCGCCTCCACGTTTGATTGCGAGGTTAAGGCCGTCTGCTCACATCGTCTCTCCTTCTTCTCTTAGAGACAAAAATGTCCCATGGTTACTGTTTAATTCTTGTGTGCATCGAAACAAAACGTGCGTCTGAAAAAGCGTAAAAACCCTCGGTGTCCCCTAACCTTTCACGATCATCGGTGATGTTGAGATCATTTAGAGAAGAAAAAAATGCAACTTTGTGCAGTTTTGTAGGACACGGGAGGAACTGTATAGAATCTGTGGTGCAGGCGAATTGTGGAAAACGAATGATGTCATGATCAGGGAAAAAGTGTGCAGTGCAGGTTGCACCACTTCCTGACTGAGTGGTGGTGTGAGTCGAACAGGGAAGTGGGGGCTCACTAGTGAAGGCATTGGACTTTGGATCAGAAGGACATGAGTTTAAATCCCAGCATCGAAGGACCAAGCTGCCAGCAATGGGGCCCTTAAACAAGGCCCTTAAGTCTCCGTTACAGGACCCTGCAGGGTTATTGTTTGGGGTTTTTCTTTTGGAGCAAAATTACGAATATTTAAAATTAATATATTCCAACACAAATGAATCTCTAATGTATGTTGTAAAGAATACAATGTAAAAGCAGCAGGTGTGTGTTGATCAGGTGTGTGTTGATCAGGTGTGTGTTGATACGGCACCAGGTGTGTATTGGTTACAGCTGTGATTGGTTTTCAGGTCGGCATTCTGATGATGTTTCTTAATTAAAACGTAATTAAGATTTTGGAGCATCCAAGCTCTTCATCCAGACTTACACACACACACACACACACACACCAGGCAGCGTTCTGCACCTCCATTGAACACACATACAGTATCTCCCAAAAGTAAGTGCACCCCTCACATTACAGCATCCATGTTATTATCTTCTTAAGAAACAATACTATAGAAATGAAAGGTGGATATATTTCGAGTCTCAGTGTGCAGTTTGTGTATCAGTACTGATTTACTGTCTGCTGAAAATAACAACACAAACACATTATTGTCTAAATAACTGTAACTAAAGTGAGTCCACCCTCAGTGAACACGTGGAAACTGTGTACAAAGTGTGAACATTGTGTGTTGCACCATCGTTATGTAGCACTGCTTTAATCCTCCTGGGTGTGGAATTCACCAGAGCTGCACAGGTTGTTGCTGAGATCCTCTTCCACTCCTCCATAATCACATCACGGAGCTGCTGGATGTTACACACATGGAGCTTCTCCACCTTCTGCTTGAGGATCCTCACAGGTTCTCAATAGGGTTCAGGTCTGGAGACAGGTCTTAGCCACTTCTTCACCTTCACCTTCAGCTTCCTCAGCGAGGCAGTTTCATCTTGGTGGTGTGTTTGGGGTCATTATTATGTTGGAAAACTGCAGTTTGGGAGTTTCTGAAGGGAAGAGCCTCATGTTCTGCTTCAGAACGTCACAGTTCATGTTGGAATCCATGTTTCCCTCAATGAACCGCAGCTCCCCAGTACCAGAAGCACTCATGCAGCTCCAGACCATGATGCTGCCACCACCATGACACAATCTTCTGGACATGGATGCTGGACATCATCTGATCCAAACAAGTTTATCTCAGTCTCATTAGACCTCTGTATGACCCTGACCACTGTACTGTAACTCAGTTTTATGGTGATACTGAACTTCTTACAGCCTCAGCATCTTTGAGAAGACAATTCCAAATCTCAAAACCTCAGAGAGTCTTTACCATGTAGAACATCCAGTGGTCAGTGTGAGAGAATTTAACTCAAAGCACCAGATTTTAACTGCTCTAATAGAAGATACACAAATGTATATGGTTCTGATAAGCAGACAAAAACATGACCATGATGAATAGAACATGTGGATTTGCATGTTTACACCACATACAGCTGTTATCACTGAGGGTGGACTCACTTTAGTTACAGTTATTTAGACAATAATGTGTGTGTTGTTAATACTGAGATGTCGGGGGTTCACTTACTTTTGTGTGATACTGTACTTTACTTTTTGCTGTTTTTAATGTACACACTACTGTTAATAGACGCATTTACTCTCTAGGTGTTTGTGTGTGCGTTTCTGTGCGTGTGTGTTCGCACCTGTGTGTGTGTGTGTGTGTGTGTGTGGGTGTGCATGTGCACTCGTTACGATTGCCATCTCTTACGTTCTCAGGAACGCATTCCTCATGCTCTTTGCAGATATCTTCCCTTCATCCCTTTCATCTTTCTCTTTGCACTCTCTCTCTCTCTCTCTCTCTCTCTCTCTCTTTCTCTCTTCCTCCCTCTTGCATACACCCTGCTTTATTCTTTCTCTCTACGTTCTCAGCGTGAAAATTGCTTCATTTAAATGAATGTTTCGGAGATAAAAGTAGCCGCAGACGTGTCGAGCCTCCACACGCACGCGCACACACACACACACACACACACACACACACACACACACACACACACACACACACACACACCCAGTCAGGTATCGTTGTACTTGTGGGGACCGGATGTGCTGAGTGATTTGTGAGGACTTTGGTTTTAAAGCTGTGTTTCAGAGGGAACAAAGCATTCACCGTTTCTCTCTCTCACACATACACACACACACACACACACACACACACACACACACACATACACACAGTCAGGTATCTTTGTACTTGTGGGGACCGGATGTGCTGAGTGATTTGTGAGGACTTTGGTTTTGGTTTTAAACATGCTCACCAGTATTAGGCTAGCTAGAAGTAGCTAAGATGTGCACCATCTGTCCCCGTAGTGACTCCATAGTGACGTGTGAGTCATGTGAATCATCTCGACGTCACTTTTATACTATCAATGATGATCTACGTTTTGTTTGAGTTTTTTCATGCAAACGATTTTAACAGAATTTATTCCGGAAAAATTTGAGACTGGATTTTGTTAGTAATTTTACTCTTTCTGTTGTCGGTATACAGTTAGTGTAGCTGTAGCACATAGAAACAGATACAAAGCGACCCTCAGGTTCAACACCTGGTAACATTGATCACTGGTGGGCGGAGCCTCTACCCCCGGTTTAATACAGCAGGATCTGAAATGTGTTAGTTAGTGATGCTGCAGGATTTACACTCATCCACACTTATCTACATCACAATACTCATTTATTCTATATAATTTGATGTTTGTGTAATGTTTTTTTGTTAATTAATTTATTTATTTTTTACCTAAAATATGCATATTACAATTAATATAATAAAAATATTATAATATTGGATGTTAAGATTCACATTGGTGCATCGGCATAAAAGATAATGATGTGATTTGGCAATTTATTTGTATTTGTATTGTTGAAAAATGATTTATTTATATATAATTATTAGTAAATGCGCTCTATTTTTATTATGTAGAAAGTGACCAATAATTTGTGAGCAATATTTGATATGTCGATCGATTTCTCATCGCTAAACCGTTCTCTCAGCACCACCGCTGACATATAACATAGAACACGGATGAACAAGGCAGAGGCGGAGCTACATCTTCCTGCAGACACAACAGGAAAAGAATCGTATCGCATCAGTAGCTGCTTGATATGTAGTTGACACTTGTAGTTTTAATAAAACTGTTTTAACCGTTTTTTTTTTATACTCGAGCGACCAATCGATTGAGGAATTAATAATTCAGGTAGAATTTATTACCCGGAGTCGACGCTCTTTAATCAGTTGCTGATGTGAGAACCGTCACACGCCATCGTCAATCCAAAGAGTTCACCTCAATCCGCTTGCAATCCATACCACAACCTATCCCACTCTCCGGGTTCTCGTCCTTCATCTCTACAACCCCCCCATCCCTCCCTTCATCCCTCCCTCTCGCTCACTCTAATAACCCCCACCTCCTCCATTCCTCCTTTTACTAACCCCCACCTCCCCATATCTCCTTCTCTCTACAACCCCCATCCCTCCCTTCATCCCTCCCTCTCGCTCACTCTAACCCCCACCTCCCTCCATTCCTCCTTTTACTAACCCCACACCTCCCCATATCTCCTTCTCTCTACAACCCCCATCCCTCCTTCATCCCTCCTCTCGCTCACTCTAATAACCCCCACCTCCTCCATTCCTCCTTTTACTAACCCCACACCTCCCCATATCTCCTTCTCTCTACAACCCCCATCCCTCCCTTCATCCCTCCCTCTCGCTCACTCTAATAACCCCCACCTCCCTCCATTCCTCCTTTTACTAACCCCACACCTCCCCATATCTCCTTCTCTCTACAACCCCCATCCCTCCTTCATCCCTCCCTCTCGCTCACTCTAATAACCCCCACCTCCTCCATTCCTCCTTTTACTAACCCCACACCTCCCCATATCTCCTTCTCTCTACAACCCCCATCCCTCCCTTCATCCCTCCCTCTCGCTCTCTCTAATAACCCCCACCTCTCTTTATTTCTCCTTTTACTAACCCCACACCTCCCCATATCTCCTTCTCTCTACAACCCCCATCCCTCCCTTTATCCCTCCCTCTCACTCTCTAATAACCCCCACCTCCCTCCATTCCTCCTTTTACTAACCCCACACCTCCCTATATCTCCTTCTCTCTACAACCCCCATCCCTCCCTTCATCCCTCCCTCTCGCTCACTCTAATAACCCCCACCTCCTCCATTCCTCTTTTACTAACCCCACACCTCCCCATATCTCCTTCTCTACAACCCCCACATCCCTCCCTTTATCCCTCCTCTCGCTCTCTAATAACCCCCACCTCCTCCATTCGTCCTTTTCTCTAAACTAACCCCCACCTCCCCATATCTCCTTCTCTCTACTAACCCCAACCTCCCTTCCTTCATTCCTTTCTCTTTCTCTTCCAACCCCCCATCCCTCCCTCCATCCCTTCTTCCACCACCCCTCTCCATTACCCCCACATCCCCCTCCACCCCTCCTTCTCTCTTTTCTACCCCCCCCCTCCATCCCATCCTTCAGCCCCCTCCTTCTCTCTCTCTCTCTCTCGCTGTCTCTGTAAGATGAAAGAGGCGCCCGGTGGAATTCCATTTGCAGTGCGCTTTTAAATAGCTGCGGCGGCACGCTCGCGAGAGGAGCCTGATGAAAAGAACGCCGACAAGAGAGCAAGAGCGAAAGAGAGAGAGAGAGAGAGAGAGAGAGAGAGAGAGAAGGAGAGATTTTCAAATGTCAAATTTGAACTTATTGTTTTCATCCCCCCCTCCATCGTCCATCCCCGGTCCCCCCGTCCCTTAATTCCTTATTGTTTTCCAATTTCGACAAAGCAAAGACAAACTCTGTGAACATGACGACACGGGCAATATACAAAAACCCCCCAAAATACAATGAATCTATTAACTATTCATTCTCATCTCATATTAATAAAGGAGAAAAAGAGAAAAAGGAGCATCCCAAAGACAAAGGAGCGAACATCAAACGTCTGTACGGCATGGTGAGTGTCTGTCTGTCTGACACACACACACACACACACACACGGCCAGACGGTTGCCCGTCGCATTAATGCTTAATGAGAGTGTATCCGCGCTCGCGACTGAAAGCCGAGCGCTTTTTCCGTGACACGCGCGCCGGCGAGGATCAGCGCTGAGGAAAGCGACAGATCGTAGCGTAGCGATGCAAATCGCGCGAACGTACAAAACTGTCACCACAAACACACTGTTTGAAGTCTGAAGAAGCCTCACCGAGTGACTTCTCTCACAACTATCCAAACAAAACACCACGAAGAAATATTCACGCCCGCAACGAACATATTTATGTTTAATCACCACATTATCTGTGTAAAGCTGCTTTGAGACAATGTTCATTGTTAAAAGCGCTATACAAATAAAAATGAATTGAATTGAATTGAACGATGTCCGGAGCAGAAGCTTAGCGAGGACCTGCTGCATGTCCACGTCCGTGTGTTCCTGAGGAACCTCTCCATTCAAACGTTCACGAGTAATACTCCAAAAGTATTGGGACACCCGACTTGCTTCTTCGTGAGGTTCGCGCCACCCAATCATGTAAGACCTCACTGTTCACTAGCTAGCATGTACTGCTAGAAGACCGTGACTGAAGTGAGCACATGCTGCCATGCTAGCTTTATAAAGTCCCCACAAAGCAATACGGCTAGTATCACGAGACGGTCTCTTACGTCGCGTTTGTTCAGTTCATTCTGGGTATTTTGATTGGTTCTAACTCTCAGCTCAATCCTGGTGTAGAGGAACTCTGTGTATTGGAGAAGAACTTGGAGGTCTCAAAACCCAGTGCAGGGGTTAAAGGGTTAGGGGTCAGGGGTCAGGGGCACCAGTCAGAGCATTTACCCTCCCGGTGTGGGCTTCTGTTTTTTGCACGCACGCACGCACGCACGCACGCACACACACACACACACACACACACACACACACACACATATATATATATATGCACACGTCAACGGTTCTGCCCCCCTGGCCTGTTTACTGACCTCCACACACACACACACACACACACACACACACACACACACACTGCTTTTTGTTAGCGGGCAGTTCCCTGCCCCAGCCGACCTGTATGGCCTTTCTCAGAGACAGAGATGTGTGTGTGTGTGTGTGTGTGTGTGTGTGTGTGTGTGTGTGTGAAGCCCTTGGCTTTGATCTGCAGCTGAAGGGCACTCATGGGCCACGTCTCCAACTACGTGAGAGTCTGCAGCCCAGCTGGAACGACAGAGCGGGGGAGAGAGGGAGGGGGAATTCCTGCGCTGCTCTGGGAATTGGGACACGACCGCTCACGCTATTAATATATCGAGTGCTTGAGGCCCCGGGGAGAGAACAAGAGTAGGGAAGCAAGAGAAACGAGAGAACGAAGGATAGCGAGAGAGAGAGAGAGAGAGAGAGCGAGATTGATTTTCACACCGCCACTAACATTTCCGCACATCGTCGATATAATCGATGGTGGTGATTAATGTCTCCGCCTCCACGCTAAAAAAAATAATTGTTTGTGTGGAAATTCCGTTCCCTCCTTCATCACTCTCTCTCTTTCTCTCTCTCACTCCATCACTCACTCCATCTCTCTCAAATATACGTCAAGTGATGTCATTTGAATTGTGTTTAAGTAAGGTAAATTGTTCGTTGTGTGTGTGTGTGTGTGTGTGTGTGTGTGTGTGTGGGGTCAGGATCCAGCCGTAGTGTCGACATGAGTGAGTGAGTGCGTGTGTGTTAGACTCTGGAAAGAAAAAACTCTTCCTGTAAGCTGTTTTGAATAATAGCACAAGGAACGTCATTTTTCATCAAATTCTCGCCGCCACACGCAGCATTTTCCCGCCAGTGGTGATTTTAAGCGTTGCCAGCTGCGGGGACGTGACGGCGACCTCGCATCAACTCCACCGCCTTGCACGTCAAACTCGCTACGTGCAGATCGCGCAAGCAAGCTTCAGTCTGGACGGCATCACGTGATCAAAAAAAACTCTCCGATACGTTATCGTTTCTATAGCAACACACGTGACCCTGTACGTCTTTGTAGGAGTGACTCCGACTCGCTGCATGTCTCTCCGACTCGCTGCCTCGGTTCAGACGTCTGGCAGTAATGGTGCAGATTTGTACATTTTACACGTCGTGCACGATGTCGCCAAGGTTACCCAGGATGCGCTTGTTTGTTTACACCGATGTCCCTTAAACATGTGCACTCACACACATCTGCACATGCTGCATCGATGCTGCAATCTGTGTAATTATCACGCACGTCACGTTGATGTTTCCCAGAGCTCAGCAAGACACCGTGAGGACAAACGTATTAGGACAACACGTTTATGGTTCTTCACAACGTTGGGGGCACACGGGTGTAGGACGCCTTTGGATGTATGAAATCCTTCTTTCCTTCACTACATTCCTGCTCCAGCTCCATTGAGATCTGATTTCCATGGATTGGAAGATGTGGAAGATCTCCTTCTATGGATCTCTAAACCCTGTAGAACATAAACAAATGTGAACGCTGACTGCACCACAGAGCTCCTCACTTCTTCACGTACATCTGTACTACCACCCAGCCACCCTTTACTCCCACTCCACAAAATCTAGTGCAACATCTTCCCAGAAGAGCAGGGACCTTCAGGAAAGGAAGCGCGCTAATCTTTAGGTGGCCATAAGGTGTGTTTCACTAACGAGCCGTTTGGGGTTAACGAGGTATGAAGCACCGAGCCGTGTCACGACAAGTCCTGCAGGCTGCGTATTTTTGGTTTTCGCTGTAGAAGGTATGAACCACGTGAGCTCGACCCCGGAGGAGCACGAGCGTCACCACGCCGATTATCAGTGTGTGTCATCTCCACACTTCACTGACTCGCTCCGGATACGGAAACGCGATTCCCTGATCGATTATGTGGAAGAAAAAAAA
>NC_060909.1:18770990-18785990 GCF_014805685.1 Silurus meridionalis
CATGCTCCTGTACACGTTCTCTCACTTGTTCCTTTACCGTTCCCTCACACGCTCCTGCACACGTTCCCTCACTTGTTCCTTTACACACCCCTCACTCGCTTCCTCACTTGTTCCCTCACTCTTTATCGCACTCATTCCCTCACTCATTCCTTTACTACTTCTTCTCTCTCTTATTCTCTTACTCGTTCCCTTGCTCATATCCTCGCCCTTTCCCTTATTCAGTCCATCTCTCGTTTTCTCACTTGTTCTCTTACTCTTGCTCGTTCCCTCACATTCTGTTCTTTCTCTCTTGACTGTAACAACACACTTACACTGGAAACTGCTTCCATGAATGTTAAATAAATGTCTAATTATAGAAAAACGTCTTATACACCAATTACTAATTATTATATTTCACAAACTGCTGTGTTTTATTAAAATAATGCTGATTATAAATAAAAATGGTACACAAATATTTGTACATTTGTGATTTTCTCCTGTAAAATGCTGTATATCGAGATCTAAATCATCGATTAGAACTATAATATGATGAAAGGTGTGTAATATTGATGATCTATCATCAGGAAGTCATTTGATCTCAGTCTGGACGTCGGACAGAGGAGCACTGCAGAAGTCTAGTCAGGAGAAAACAGAAACGCGTGTCTCAGCATTACAGCAGCGCAGAGGCAGGATGGAGACGGACAGTGTTCTGGAGGGAAAAGTGCCGTTTCAGGGATATTGCGGACGCGCAGTGCAGCCGAAAGGGAAAAAGCCGGGTCAAAGGGACGGCGCTCGTCTCCAGTTCTGTCTCCGCTGGTGTTGTTTCATCAACCTGATCTCATTAAACACGACCGTCGCCCGTGGCGCGATGAGCCTGGAGAACATGTCGGCTTGTAAATTTTGAGCAGTAAGTCAGAGAGGAAATAAAATATAGCTGCGGGCAGCGATGAAGGGGGCCATGCACTATTTCCAACCCTAATGACACAGACAGACCAGAAGCCAACTAGAGATGTTGCTCAAGAACCCTGCTCCATCTGACAGCAGAACGTCCAGCCGAGGCATTGCATCACTTCCTGTTTTCAGTAGCCTCTCCCATACTCCCATCACTTCCTGTTTTCACTAGCCACACCCATACTCCCATCACTTCCTGTTTTCACTAGCCACACCCATACTCCCATTACTTCCTGTTTTCATCTCTGCCCAAAACCATCCTAAAAAAGAGGCATGGTGGTGGGTGTTTTTCTGCAGCATGGCCTGGGAGACTGGTCAAGGATGAGAGAAAGATTACTGGAGTAAAAATATCCTCAATAAAAACCCGTTCCACAGCGCTCAGGGCCTCAGTCCGGGTCAAAGATTCACCTGCAAGACAACAACCCTAAGCACATTGCCACAATAACCCAGGAGTGGTTTAGGGACAACTCTGAGAATTATCTGGAGGTGCCCAGCCAGAGCCCTGACTTGAACTAGAGGTCGACCGATTGATCAGACGGACGATTGGTTGTGACGATTTTTGGCATTTTTAGTTAATCTCGGCTGATTGTGCTGCCAATTAGGTAAATTAAAAGGCATGCGCATTTGCGAGCGGCTAAGCATTGTTGTGGACGATGTGAAGCTGCTACTTAACCCTGTGATGTCCCCCTCTGCCTGGTAACTTCCCAAGAAACTGCTCTAAGGAAAGCCAACTGTGGCATCACCTCACGTTGCCCCACATCGCCTTTGTCGGGGCGAATAAACTTGCCCAAGAACACACCGGAAAGGCGGCAAACTGCATTCTTATAACGTCCGTCACTTGTATCAGACATGCTAGTGTATTGTATCTTTGAATGTGCTAGCATGACATTTTGCCTTCACTTGAACTAGGAGTCAGCTCCATGAAGATCTGCTTTCTATCAGTTGGAAGATGTAGATCTCCTGCTTTAGAGCTCTAACCCTATTCAGATGAATGTAAATACCCAAGGCCTTCTCACTTCCTCACCTACATCAGGACCTGACCCTACCTATTAAAACCCTTGTGGCTGAATGAACCGCAACAAAATATAGTGGAACATCTTCTCAGAAGAGTGGAGGTTATTATAACAGGAAATGGAGACTCAATGTGGAAGTGTCTCTCCAGTTTTGGACAACCGGTGGGGCTATTGAGTTTAATTGATGATGGTGCTGAGACTGTGAGACGTTTACTCCCCTTGTGGGACGCAGCACGTGCTTGGCCTCCTCTTTCATCTGAACGCATCTTTTTTCCACAGGAGTTCCTTCGTTCTTTTTTTCTTTCCATGAGAAGTAAATGTACAAACATGCTCTGTCATTTTCTCACTTCCTTTAACGCTCTATTTCCATCTCTCTGTCCAATTCAGTACTCTTGGCCTGCCGAGCCGTCGTGCTGTGAACAGACAGACACATAAACAATCTGAAGGACAGTTCTGTGTGTGTGTGTGTGTGTGTGTGTGTGTCCAGGAATTCTGACTGCACCATTAAATCCTTTCCTTTCTATAAAGATTTTTCTGCTGTGTAATATAAATGTGTGTGTGTGTGTGTGTGTGTGTGTGTGTGTCTTGGCAGTAACTGACTGTGTAACGCACCTGAACACCTGAACAAATGTTCCAGTCGTCCAGACTCTCCTGATGACACGTTACACATACAGGGTGTGTGTGTGTGTCTGAGAGGGAATATAGAATGCTCAGAAGAGCTTTATTATTTGTGTGTGTGTGTGTGTGTGTGTATAATGTCATTTCAGGAAGAATGCAATTGTAAACTTTTAAGTGTGTGTTTGTGAGTGGGAACAATAGCAGCTAACGCTAACACACAGTCATTTAAGGACAGCCTTGAGTAGCTTTCACACATTCACACACACACACACACACACACACACACACAGTCTGTCTTTCTCTGAAAATCCACGTGGGTTGAAGGGATCTCGCTCATCAGCTCTGCATCTGTGTGTGTGTGTGGGGGGAGCATGTTTTTATATCTCTTCTGGAGCCAAATGTCCTCACAAGTTTCACTGTAATTTAGGACTTTCTCAGGTCCCCACAAGGAAAATGATGATTGAGTCCTGAGAAGGATAGTAAGACGTGTGACTGTGTATGGGCATGGTTTGATATCTTGCCTGGAACCAAATGTCCCCACAAGTATCGCAGTATATTTGTTATTTTTCCCTCATGTCCCCACAAAGAAAATGAGAATAGGGTAGTGAGGATAGTAAGATGTGTGTGTGTGTGTGTGTGTGTGTGTGTGTGTGTGTGTGTGTGTGTGTGTGTGTGTGTGTGTGTGTGTATACATGTTTTTATATCTTGGCTGGATCCAAATGTCCCCACAAGTATCACAGTATATTTCACTTTATTTCCCCACAAGGAAAATGATGATTTGGGTCCTCAGAAGGATAGTAAGACGTGTGTGCATGTGTTTGCTGCTCGTTGTGGCGCCGTCCTTGTTCATCACAGTTGGGTGACGTGTGAGTTTCAGCGTGCCGTTTCAGGCTGTTTGAGACGAGCACACACACACACACACACACACACACACACACTCTCGGGATGGTTATGAATGTTTAATGAGCTTTTGATCAGTGTGATCTGTGATCCTCGGCGCTGCGGGCGTTCCGGCTCGCGCTCGCGCACCGACACGTCGACGTGTTTCCTGCGGAATGGGGGAGAGGGGAAACCGCCGCACGTGGGGATGATTAGAACAAGGAGCATAATTAGATCAGACACCAGGGTGTGTGTGTGTGTGTGTGTGTGAGAGAGAGGTGCTGTCAGCATATCTGTCTGGACCGGATTTTTCTTTTTTTTTCCCCTCTGTACGACTGTGAGCTTTCAGTGCGTGCATAAAAATTGGAGAGAGAAAATCTGACAGCAAAAAAAAAAGTGTGTGTTTCCTCACGGCTCTCTCACATTCACTGTGTGTGTGTGTGTGTGTGTGTGTTTCTGTTTGTGTGCTGTCCCACACGGTGTCCTCCTTGGACCAACAACTTGGCCAGGCTCCCAGACACACACACACACACACACACACGGAGCAGTGCCAGGTGGGGTGTAATGTCAGCCGTCTGCAAGAGCCCTCAGCGTGAGGACCAAGTGATGCAATCTCTCCGTTTCACATCACTGTGGCTGCGTTTTTACACGGCCACACAATCCAGACTTGTTTTTTCCCTCTTGTCGTTGTCTAACACAGATCAGACACTGAGATATAAAGTCGTAAAGCGCCTTCAATCCTTGGATCGGATTCAGGGATCGGACACAGACAAGTCTGTAAAACACCTCGGTTCGGATTCAGGGATCGTATGCCAGACGTTGCCGTAAAACTTTTCAGATCGGATTCAGGGATCAGTCGCTAAGACTCTAGAAAATGCTTCAGATTAAATTCAGGGATCGGATGCAAAATGGCGCTGTAGATCACCTTAGATCGGATTTCGGAAACGGATGTTATGATGCCGTAAAATGTCTAAAATTCGATTCAGGGATCGGCACCAAGATGTCGCTGTAAAATGCCCGGGACTGGATACGGGGATCAGGCGTCAAGTCTGATAAAACTCTTCAGGTCAGTTTCTCGATTTGCACACAGAGACTCCGGCGTAAAACACTTCGGATCCGATTCGGGAATTGGACACTAAGATGTTTCTGTAAAAGGCTTAGAATCTGATTCAAGGATCGGACGCTGAGATGTCCTGTAATACGCCTTTGATCGGATTCAGAGACTGGGCATTGAGACGTCCCATAAAACGCTTTGTATCGGATTCAGAGATCAGACACCAAGATGTCGGCGTCAAATGCGGATTTAGGGATCAGACACTGATGAAAAGGGGAGCTCCGATTCCCACACAGGAATAATAAAAGAGTAAATTCTGACAGAAACAAACTGAGCAGGAACACGAGGAAATGATGATCAGTTTAAGATTAAAACTGAGAGTGTTGGGGTGGGAGGAGCCAAATAGAATCAAACAAACAGAACCCCACACATACACACACACACAAACACACACACATAGAGCTATGGGTTTCACAGCAAGCCTGTCTCACTCAGTACTAATTAGAAACAGCACTTGGGGAACACACACACACACACACACACACACAGGATCAGTGGACTCCTAATTCATTCTGTTGCTCACTGAAACCCAGGTGTGTGTTCAATCCGTCTCCTGGTCATGTGACCTACAAATGTTTAAACACAACCCTGCCAACATCATAGCTTCTTGTGTAGCCACGCCCACATCACAAACACATACAATACATAGCAATGTGTTAAACTGAGGTGTGTGTGTGTGTGTGTGTGTGTAAGTAAATGCACTCTCGTTGTTACTGAATGATACATTCTTCTGAATTCACTCTGGATTTGTGACAGCAGCAGATAACAATTAACCTCATTTCACACACACTTGCTCTCAAACTCTCTCACACACACTATCACTCTTACACAGACACACACACACACTCACTTTTACACACACAGTATCGTCACAGTACACTCACAGTACCGTCAATCTTACACACACCATTTTTACACAGCCACACACACACTCACTCTTACACAGACACACACACTCACTCTAACACAGACACACACACACACACACTCACTCTAACACA
Organism: Silurus meridionalis; assembly: GCF_014805685.1. Classification (NCBI taxonomy): domain Eukaryota; kingdom Metazoa; phylum Chordata; class Actinopteri; order Siluriformes; family Siluridae; genus Silurus; species Silurus meridionalis. The sequence continues at coordinate 18,776,546 of NC_060909.1, forward strand.
GACTCACTCTTTCTTAGACAGACACACTCTCTCACACTTTCATACACTCACTCTTACACAGACACACACACTCACTTTTACACACACACTATCACACTCACACTTTCATACACTCTCTCTTACACAGACACACACACACACACACTATCACACTCTCTTACACTTTCATACACTCACTCTTAAACAGACACACACACACTCACTTCACACACACTATCACACTCTCTCTCACACTTTCATACACTCACTCTTACACAGACACACACACTCTCACTTTTACACACACTATCACACTCTCTTACACACACTCACTTTTACACACACACTCACTCTTACACAGACACACACACACTCACTTTTACACACACTATCACACTCTCTTACACTTTCATACACTCACTTTTAAACAGACACACACAGACTCACTTTTACACACACTATCACTCTCTCTTACACTTTCATACACTCACTTTTAAACAGACACACACACACTCACTTTTACACACACTCACTTTTACACACACTATCACACTCTCTCTTACACTTTCATACACCCACTCTTACACAGACACACACACTCACTTTTACACACACTATCACACACTTTCATACACTCACTCTTACACAGACACACACTATTACACTCTCTTACACAGACACACACACACTCACTTTTACACAAACACACTCACTTTCACACACACTATCACACTCTCTCTCACACTTTCATACACTCACTCTTACACAGACACACACACTCACTTCCACACACACTATCACACACACTTTCATACACTCACTCTTACACAGACACACACTATTACACTCTCTTACACAGACACACACACACTCACTTTTACACACACACACTCACTTTCACACACACTATCACACTCTCTCTCACATTTTCATACACTCACTCTTACACAGACACACACACTCTCACTTCCACACACACTATCACACTCACACTTTCATACACTCACTCTTACACAGACACACACTATTACACTCTCTTACACAGACACACACACACTCACTTTTACACACACACACTCACTTTCACACACACTATCACACTCTCTCTCACATTTTCATACACTCACTCTTACACAGACACACACACCTCACTTCCACACACACTATCACACTTACACTTTCATACACTCACTCTTACACAGACAGACACACAGTATCACTCTTACACACACTCACTCCTACACACACACTCTTACTCACACGTTCCTCAGTGCTTGTGTACGTTCAGGATCAGATACAGATCATAAAAAGCTCTGCACCAAAAAAAAGGAAAAAGTGCAGTTTTGTACTTTTACCTATTTTATTTATTTTGCAAGCGTGAGCGTGTACATCTGCAGGTATGCGGCTACACACACACACACACACACACACTCTTACTCTCTCTCTACGCTTCTCTCATCACCCCCATGCAAGTAAAACCACAACAAACACTCCTGCTGATGTCAGCGCCTTCATGTGACATGTCCAAAACAGATCATTTTTATCTACCAGCAGCACCAAGGCATTGAACCATGAACCACATAGTAACCCCACCCTGATCCCTCCCACCCTGAACCACCTTGGCCCCTCCCACCCTAATCCCTGAATCAAATGTCACACATTTTAACCCGCCCTCAGGTGGGAGCTCATTAAAAAGGGCGCGGCTAAAAACGTACAAGAAGACAGTCATCAAGGTCACGTTTTGACAGAAACGATTCTGGAACCGTCTCTGACAGGAATGGTACTGTTTTATATGGAACTTACAAACCAATCGTAAAACAAAGAGGGGAGGGGGCGGGGCCATCGTGTCTGCTATCAACAATAAAGAAAAAAGAAGCAGGTCCTGACACTTCAGGTTCCACATCTAAACACGTCCTCTTCCACAAAACACACTGTTCCTGGAGAATCCTGGTGAAAGTTCCTGTTTCGCTACAGAACCATGAATGATGTGATAAAGCTCTGACTTCACACACCTGAACTCACTGACGGAATCTCACCTGCACCTATTAGCCCCCCATTTACCCCTTAATCCACCCCACCCCACCCCATTTAACTGACAGAGGCCTGTAGATCAGTAGGTTACCTTGTAGTGCTGAAGTGTAGAGTTTGGATCCTACTTGAGCTGAGTATTAATTGTTATAAGTGAACACACTTCCTGAGACGTTTAGTAAAGACAGTAGGTCAATAATTAGCGTCTGTTTCAACCCCTTACGTGGAAGCCTCACCTTCAATTTAGTGGTGGTGGTAAAAATGAACAGAAGAAAAGAGCAGTCAGCAACATCTCCGCTCTTCCCAGTGTGGTGTAGTGGTGATCATCACCGTCTCTGCTACATGAGGTCCCTGGTTTGATCCTCAGCTTCAGCTTTTGTTTGTTGTAGTTTGTTGTAGAATAGAAAAGTGAAATGTGCATTAAAACAGCTTGTTAGTATGAGATCCTGTGGCTCAGTTGGATGAGCTTCACCTCTGGGTTGAGAGGTTGCTGGTTCAAACCCCGGCCAGGACTCTCCGATATGAAGCGGTTGCGTGAAAGGTTTGGGTCGAGAATCGTGAAGATTCTGGAAAGAGTTGCGTGGAAGGTTCAGGATGTGAGAAGGTATCGGAGGGCGTAAGCTGAGAAAGGGGGGCAATATCCGGGCATCTGCCCCCCCGGCCCCTGAGGAGATGAAGGCAGGGGGTTATGCAGTGAAAAAACAGAAAAATGTATCGACTTAGTTTTAGGCAGAAATTTTCCCCTTTAGATGCAAAACTATCACTTTACCTTTTTCTGGGCTTTTGAAGCACCATTTACCCCAATCTTCTCCTCATCACACTCCTCCTTTCACCCCCCACTCACCTGATCTGCTCTCACCACACACAGACATTCTCACAACTCACCCAGTGTCAGGACACGCCGGATTCGAACCAGCAACCTCTGAGTCCAGAGGCAAAGGCTTTTACCACAAAGCCGTCACGTCCCACACACTCACCTGCTTTTATAGGGGGGTTTATCTTTCGTTTTATACCTGCAGAGAGAAATTAATGTTAAAGACACGAAGAGAATAAATACATCACCTGAAGCAGGACATGAACCTTCACCAGTGTCTACAGAGACCCACCAGCCTTAACCCACTGAGCCACCAGGAGGACAGAATGCAGGGTTTTTTTTCGAGTTTTATTTTTCGTTTTCTAACAGATTTGCACAAGAGAAAGAAAAACCCAAGAGTAAAAGCATCACCTGAAACAGGGTTTGAACCCTGACCATGACCAACACCATACACCATGTCTTAACCCACTGAGCCACCAGGGAGGACGGAATGTGAGGGTTTTGGGGGGGGGTTATCTTTCCCTTTATTCCTCTTCCAGCAGAAAGAAAAGATTGTTAAAGACACACACACACACACTTTAACAGAAGTATGTACATGAACCAGGATCTGAACCTTGTCTAGCGTCATCACAGGGGTCGAGGTCCAGACCCACTGAACCATTAAGGTCTTTCTTCCAGAGGAATCTTTTTATGCTCCTCTTCCTGCTGCTGGATTGAACATAAAGTGTGTACAGAACCTGAACCCAGCAAGAGATCAGACTTTCACCCCCAGTTTACTGAACTCACACCAGACACTTCATGAATCAGAGACCATGATGATAGTCACTACACCCCCTCAGGACAGGAAACACACCTGTTTATTAGACTTAATTAACACCTCAGATTAGATGCACCTGTGTGCTTTCTAACAACAATGACCTTCTCATCATATCCCACATATCTGTAATTATCTACTGAAGAACTCCCAGGGGTTTGACCCTCTAACCTCTGAAACATAAACCCAAGTTCATCTAATCGAGCCACAGGATCTGATCCACAGCCACTGGTTCCAAGAGCTTCTCACTTCTATGTTCTACCAGGACGTTCAGAGATTTTATTCTGTTCCTCAGAGCTTGAGATCATGTGAAGGGCAAATTCAAACCCCAGAGTTCACACACCTTTAGATACACTGCTACATGTACACACACTTTACTCAATACGACTCCTGTAACTCATGAGGTCCTGCAAAGACGCACTAATTACATCAAATCTTGCTACTGATTTGCTCTGAGACAAAACACACACTTTATACACACAGGTTGAATCTAGCATTAGGAAACACTGATTTGTAGAGTCACTGATGATGTTTGTTGATAAAGGGACAGAAGTGGAATTGTCTGACTGTAGGAGGAAATAGATTTAATCCTGTACGAGACACACACAGATTGGTGTTTACCCTCATAGAGAAAGCAGGACTTGTACTTTTCACTGATGGAAATCGCACCTGCATCAATTAGCCCCCACCCCATCCTACTCCTGCTGACAGAAACCTGTAGATCAGGAGGTGATCAGCGTGTGATTACTCTGTAGTGCTGAAGTGTAGAGTTTAGATCCATTTTGAGCTGAGTAGTAATTGCTATAAGTAAACTCACTTCCTGAGCCATTAATAAAAACAAAAGTCCAATAAGCAGCATCTGTTCCAATCCTCAGGTGATATAGTAGTCAACATCATGCAAATCATGGTCTCTGCTGTATGAAGTTCCTGGTTCAAGTCCCACCATCAATGTAGTGGTGTTCTTATATAAGCACAATAGCAGAACTATCCATAGCTTCAGCCTTTGTTGGTTGCAACTGCTTTACTTGTGCCACTCTGTCCTGCAGTCTCTCGGCAGAAAACGAAAGAAAACCCCACAAAAAAACCTGCATTCTGTCCTCCCTGGTGGCTCAGTGGGTTAAGGCTGGTGGGTCTCTGTAGACACTGGTGAAGGTTCATGTCCTGCTTCAGGTGATGTATTTATTCTCTTTGTGTCTTTAACATTAATTTCTCTCTGCAGGTATAAAACGAAAGATAAACCCCCCTATAAAAGCAGGTGAGTGTGTGGGACGTGACGGCTTTGTGGTAAAAGCCTTTGCCTCTGGTCTCAGAGGTTGCTGGTTCGAATCCGGCGTGTCCTGACACTGGGTGAGTTGTGAGAATGTCTGTGTGTGGTGAGAGCAGATCAGGTGAGTGTGGGGTGAAAGGAGGAGTGTGATGAGGAGAAGATTGGGGTAAATGGTGCTTCAAAAGCCCAGAAAAAGGTAAAGTGATAGTTTTAGGCAGAAATTTTCCCCTTTAGATGCAAAACTAAGTCGATACATTTTTCTGTTTTTTCACTGCATAACCCCCTGCCTTCATCTCCTCAGGGGCCGGGGGGGCAGATGCCCGGATATTGCCCCCCTTTCTCAGCTTACGCCCTCCGATACCTTCTCACATCCTGAACCTTCCACGCAACTCTTTCCAGAACCTTCACGATTCTCGACCCGAACCTTTCACGCAACTGTTTCATATCCCTGTCCTGGCCGGGGTTTGAACCAGCAACCTCTCAACCCAGAGGTGAAGCTCATCCAACTGAGCCACAGGATCTCATACTAACAAACTGTTTTAATGCACATTTCACTTTTCTATTCTACAAACTACAACAAACAAAAGCTGAAGCTGAGGATCAAACCAGGGACCTCATGTAGCAGAGACGGTGATGATCACCACTACACCACACTGGGACGAGAGGAGATGTTGCTGACTGCTCTTTTCTTCTGTTCATTTCTAGTATTAAACTAAAAGAACTTGAAATCCGGCACATATAATTGACGTTGCTTTTGTATTTCTGGTTGTATATATTTCATTAATTTAAACTGATGCTCATTATTTTTGGTTATATGTAAAGCACCTATAAATAAAACTTATAAAAAAGGTACAATAATAATAATAATAATAAAAAGTCTCTCTATCTCGGCTGGTAGACGGTAGAAAGCATAAATGAACATAAATGCCCCAACAGAAGCCCCTGCCTCAGGCACTCAGCCCTCATTAAAGCCTGTGCCTCTTTAAAAAGTCGGGTCAGGGTTCGAGTCCTGATTCTACCAGAGCGCTTTGAGAAACATTTACATTATAAATTAAACTACAATTCAGTCCTGACTCAGCATTATTACTCTGTTTCCTGTGATTAACCAGAAGACAGTCACAGACATTAGAGAGGCACAAGTCAGGTGACTCTCAGTGCCGGTCTCAGGCCCGGATAAATGTGGAGGGTTGTGTTATAAATGACATCCAGCGTAAAACATGTGCCAAATGAAATATGCGGATCAGGAATCAGAATTTCATACCGGATCGGTCGAGGCCCGGGTTACCAACGACCACCACAGGTATCGTTAACAACAGGGTACCGGTGTAAATTGGGCTACTGTTGGCTGAAGGAGGAGAAGGAGAGGAGGAAGACGTCTACAGAGACGGCAGGGAAAGGAGCAGTGTAGGAGAGTGGAGGAGAAGTGGAGGAGAAGGAGAGGAGGAAGACGTCTACAGAGACGGCAGGGAAAGGAGCAGTGTAGGAGAGTGGAGGAGAAGGAGAGGAGGAAGGCGTCTACAGAGCGGCAGGGAAAGGAGCAGTGTGGGAGTGGAGGAGAAGGAGAGGAGGAAGACGTCTACAGAGACAGCAGGGAAAGGAGCAGTGCAGGAGAGTGGAGGAGAAGGAGAGGAGGAAGACGTCTACAGAGACAGCAGGGAAAGGAGCAGTGCAGGAGAGTGGAGGAGAAGGAGGAGGAAGGCGTCTACAGAGACGGCAGGGAAAGGAGCAGTGTGGGAGAGTGGAGGAGAAGGAGAGGAGGAAGGCGTCTACAGAGGCGGCAGGGAAAGGAGCAGTGTGGAGAGTGGAGGAGAAGTAGAGGAGGAAGGCGTCTACAGAGACAGCAGGAAAGGAGCAGTGCAGGAGAGTGGAGGAGAAGGAGAGGAGGAAGGCGTCTACAGAGACGGCAGGGAAAGGAGCAGTGTGGGAGAGTGGAGGAGAAGGAGAGGAGGAAGACGTCTACAGAGGCGGCAGGGAAAGGAGCAGTGTGGGAGGTGGAGGAGAAGTGGAGGAGAAGGAGAGGAGGAAGGCGTCTACAGAGACAGCAGGAAAGGAGCAGTGTGGGAGAGTGGAGGAGAAGTAGAGGAGGAAGACGTCTACAGAGACGGCAGGGAAAGGAGCAGTGTAGGAGAGTGGAGGAGAAGTAGAGGAGGAAAACGTCTACAGAGACAGCAGGGAAAGGAGCAGTGCAGGAGAGTGGAGGTTCAGGTTGGTACTTTGAATGTTGGTACTATGACGGGTAAAGGGAGCGAGGGAGCTGATATGATGGAGAGGAGAAAGGTAGATATGTTGTGTGTTCAGGAGATCAAGTGGAAAGGGAGTAAGAGCAGGAACATTGGAGGTGATTAAACTGTTCTATCGTGGTGTGGATGGAAAGAGAAATGGTGTAGGGTGATTCTGAAGGAAGAGTACAGTAAGAGTGTAGTGGAGGTGAAGAGAGTTTCTGATAGGGTGATGAAAGTGAAGCTGGAAGATGAAGGGATGAGGATAAATGTCATCAGTGTTGATGCTCCACAAGTTGGTTGTGAGATGGAGGAGAAGGAAAGATTCTGGAGTGAATTAGATGAAGTGGTAGATGGTGAACCTAGGAATAACCGATTGGTGATTGGGGCAGACTTTAATGGGCATGTAGGTGAAGGGAACAGAGGTGATGAGGAGGTGATGGTAGGTATGGTCTTAAGGAGAGGAATGTGGAAGGGCAGATGGTGGTAGATTTTGCTAAAAGGATGGAAATGGCAGTGGTGAACACGTATTTTAAGAAGAAGAAGAAGGATCATAGGGTGACGTATAAGAGTGGAGGAAGGTGCACACAGGTGGACTATGTTCTATGCAGGAGATGCAACCTGAAGGAGATTGGAGACTGTAAGGTGTTGGCAGGGGACAGTGTAGCTAGACAACATCGGAGGTGAAAAGGGATGTGGCGAAAGCCAAGGAAAAGGCATATTTGAAGTTGGACACTAAGGAAGGAGAAAAGGATTTGTAGCGATTGGCCAGGCAGAGGAACCAAGCTGGGAAGGATGTACTGCAAGTTAGAGCAATAAAGGATGGAGAGGGAAATGTGTTTAGGAGAGATGGCAGTGGAGCTTTTATTCAGATTGTTTCAGATGATTTAGATAGGATTCTGGAAGGTGAGAAGATGCCTGAGGAATGGACAATTAGTTTGCTGGTACTGATCTTTAAGAATAAGGGAGATGTGCACACCTGCAGTACCTACAGGGGAATAAAGTTGATCAGTCACACCATGAAGTTATGGGAAAGAGTAGTGGAAGCCAGGCTGAGAGAAGAGGTGACCATCTGTGAGCAACAGTATGGTTTCATGCCGAGGAAGAGCACCACAGACGCATTATTTGCTTTGAGAATGTTGATGGAGAAGTATAGAGAAGGTCAGAAGGAGCTGCATTGTGTGTTTGTGGATTTAGAGAAAGTGTACGACAGGGTGGAGAGAGGAGTTGTGGTATTGTATGAGGAAGTCTGGTGTGTCAGAGAAGTATGTGAGGGTGGTGCAGGACATGTATGAGGACAGTGTGACAGCAGTGAAGTCTGCAGTAGGAACGACAGACTGGTTCAAGGTGAAGGTTGGACTGCATCAAGGATCAGCTCTGAGCCCTTTCCTGTTTGCAGTGGTGATGGACAGGTTGAAGGATGAGGTCAGACAGGAGTCTCTGTGGACTATGATGTTTGTGGATGATATTGTGATTTGTGGTGAGAGGGGTGAGCAGGTTGAGAAGAGCCTGGAGAGGTGGAGGTACACACTGGAGAGAAGGGAAATGAAAGTCAGTAGGAGTAAGACAGAGTACATGTGTGTGAATGAGAGGGAGGGCAGTGGAGGGGTGTGGCTGCAGGGAGAAGAGGTGGAGAAGGTGGAGGAGTTCAGGTACCTGGGGTCAACAGTGTAAAGTAATGGAGAGTGTGTTAGAGAAGTGAAGAAAAGAGTGCAGGAAGGGTGGAGTGGGTGGAGAAGAGTGACAGCAGGAGTGATTTGTGATAGAAGAGTATCTGTGAGAGTGAAAGGGAAAGTTTATAGGACTGTGGAGAGACCTGAGATGTTGTATGGATTAGAGACAGTGGCATTGAGTAAAAGACAGGAGGTGAAGGTGGAGGTAGCAGAGCTGAAGATGTTGAGATGTTCATTGGGAGTGATGACGATGTACAGGTTTAGAAATGAGTTAATCAGAGGGACAGCACATGTAGGACGTTTTGGAGACAAGATGAGGGAGGTGAGATTGAGATTGTTTGGACATGTGCAGAGGAGGGACATGGGGTATATTTCGGTAGGAGAATGCTGAGGATGGAAGGAAAGAAGACGACCCAGGAGAAGGTTTATGAATGTGGTGAGAAAAGACATGCAGGTAGTTGGTTTGAAAGAGGCAGATGTGAAGGATAAAGTAGTTTGGAGATCCGCTGTTCCGCTGTGGCGCCCCCTAATGGAAGCAGAAGAAAGAAGAAGATGATATTGGTATTATAATTGGTATTGTGGAGATTATAAGTATTGTTGGTATTACTGGTATTATTATTATTGCTATTGTCTTTTTATTGGCATCATCAC
>NC_060909.1:18790990-18813490 GCF_014805685.1 Silurus meridionalis
CCTTTATCCAGACAATTGCAGCTGAGAAGTTAAAGGGTTAATTGTCATGCTAAACTGGTTAGATGGTGTTGGGATGTGAACTCTCGACCTTCTGGTCCAAAATCCAATGCCTTAACCAGTGAGCTAGACCTTTGCCCAAGATCTTCATGGAGGTGGCTTTGTGCACTTTTGTTTGTGTCATGTACCAGTTTGGGGAAAAGGCACTCGAGTTGCACTGCAGCTTTGTTCGTTTATGATATTTTTAAAAAGGGAGCTAGCGTAACCCGAACTAGCGCTCTGCTGCCAGGTATTCACTTACTATTCATGAAATTTGACCAGGAGCTCGTTAAAGACCTTGAGGTTGTGAAACACGTTTTCATCATCAAAAAAAAAAGAAAAAGAGGCTGGTATGAGGCTTCTGAAGGACCGTCACACAACACTTGAGCGGAGGAAAGTGGGAGCGAGTGGCCTTGAAGAAGAAAACAACACAAAACAACCGTTCCTGACTCGGTTTAAGCGGTTCGACCTTTGACCCCGGCGCAGTCTGGATCGTAATGCACGATTAGCATAATAATCACAACAGGGATTTCTTTCTGTTCTTGGAAAAAGGAAAAAAACAAAACGAATGCGAAGAGACTGAAGTGAAAACCTTGGACATCAGTCTTCAATGCTGCAAAGCATAAAACAGTAGATAAAGAAATGGCACGTACTCGCGTTGACCACGGACACAAACTCTGTTCACCTTTTAGTTCTTTCTAGCGGTTGTGCGGCGTGCTAGCGAGCGGCTCTGATGCTAACTAGCCTCTAAAGCCAACATTTACGGCGGAAAAGACCCAGACGCCGTGTGTGGAAAATCAGAACGGCTTAAAATTCTGAATTATTTATCAGATCTGTCGAATCTCTCGCTCTCCTCTCTCTTACTCTCTCTCAGTGTGTGTGTGTGTGTGTGTGTGTGTGTGTTGGGGTGGGGATTCTGACCAAATCATTAACTATTAATTTCTTTATCATTATAATGAGTGATTTATTTGATTTATTTATCTGTAAACGTTTTGCGTTACGTTTCGCTGGTAATCTGAATAAACACGCTAACTCTCATGTTATATGGCCAAAAGTTTGTGGACACCTGATGCTTTTTATGAACATCGCATTCCATGTTTACTCTTCATTTACTGTTGGAATAACCTCCGATCTTCTAGGAGGATGTTCCACTAGATTTTTAGGGAGATTTGATGAGATTCATTCAGCCACGAGGGTGTTGTAACCTCGGGTGAGGGGAGGAGGCCTGGAGGGCTTTCAGCGTTCACATTCATCATGTTCAGAGTTCCATAGCTGGAGATCTTCCACTTCAACCGATGGAGAGCATTTATGGCTTTGGTATTGGTAGACAACCTTTATCCAGACAATTGCAGCTGAGAAGTTAAAGGGTTAATTGTCATGCTAAACTGGTTAGATGGTGTTGGGATGTGAACTCTCGACCTTCTGGTCCAAAATCCAATGCCTTAACCAGTGAGCTAGACCTTTGCCCAAGATCTTCATGGAGGTGGCTTTGTGCACTTTTGTTTGTGTCATGTACCAGTTTGGGGAAAAGGCACTCGAGTTGCACTGCAGCTTTGTTCGTTTATGATATTTTTAAAAAGGGAGCTAGCGTAACCCGAACTAGCGCTCTGCTGCCAGGTATTCACTTACTATTCATGAAATTTGACCAGGAGCTCGTTAAAGACCTTGAGGTTGTGAAACACGTTTTCATCATCAAAAAAAAAAGAAAAAGAGGCTGGTATGAGGCTTCTGAAGGACCGTCACACAACACTTGAGCGGAGGAAAGTGGGAGCGAGTGGCCTTGAAGAAGAAAACAACACAAAACAACCGTTCCTGACTCGGTTTAAGCGGTTCGACCTTTGACCCCGGCGCAGTCTGGATCGTAATGCACGATTAGCATAATAATCACAACAGGGATTTCTTTCTGTTCTTGGAAAAAAGAAAAAAACAAAAACGAATGCGAAGAGACTGAAGTGAAAACCTTGGACATCAGTCTTCAATGCTGCAAAGCATAAAACAGTAGATAAAGAAATGGCACGTACTCGCGTTGACCACGGACACAAACTCTGTTCACCTTTTAGTTCTTTCTAGCGGTTGTGCGCGTGCTAGCGAGCGGCTCTGATGCTAACTAGCCTCTAAAGCCAACATTTACGGCGGGAAAAAAAGACCCAGACGCCGTGTGTGGAAAATCAGAACGGCTTAAAAATTCTGAATTATTTATCAGATCTGTCGAATCTCTCGCTCTCCCTCTCTCTTACTCTCTCTCAGTGTGTGTGTGTGTGTGTGTGTGTGTGTGTGGAAAATCTTTCTCGCCACAGGCTGTTATTACATCAGCCGAGCAGCCTGACAAACACATTGCTGTTTTTAAACGCGCCCTCGTTGACTTGCCCTCTCGGTTTCCAGCTCGGGGCGATCTCCACCGCCGCCTCCGCCGCCGCCGCCATCGGAACGGCCGCTCGTGACTTCAGCGCGACTTCAACACCACTTTATTAGCCGGCTGTCAGGCGAGAGAAGATTTCAGAAGCTCAACTTACCCAGAAGGCACCACTGGCTGACGCAATCCGAGTTTTCAAAATGGCAGTCGCCGTATCAATAAGTGACGCCTTTACAACAGGACAATATTTTTACTGATACAATCAGCTGCTTATTTATTTCCCAACTTTCAGCTTTTGGTCTACAGAAGCTCAGAGGAGACGTTTCTCAAACAGAATCCTGATCAGAACTCTGGACTGTTGAATCCAGTGATCAGGGCGACAGTGATTGTTTGTCACACTGGTGGTGTCTCAGTGGTTACCCTGTCTCACTTACTTCTCACCCTCTTCTCACCCTGCCTCACTCTCTTCTCACCCTTTAACCCTCTTCTCATCCCTCTCTCACGCTCTTCTCACCCTCTAACTCTCTACTCACCATGATCTCACTCTCTTCTCACTCTCTAACCCCCTTCTCACCATCCAACCCTCTTCTCATCTCTGTCTCACTCTCCTCTCATCCTCTAACCCTTTTCTCATCCCCATCTCACACTCTTCTCACCCTCTAACTCTCTTCTCACCACAATCTCACTCTTTTCTCACCCTCTAACCCTCTTCTCATCCCGTCTTACTCTCTTCTCACCCTCTAACCCTTTTTTCATCCCTGTCTCACTCCCCCATCTAACCCTCTTCTCATTCCTGTCTCACTCTCTTTTCACCCTTTAACCCTCTTTTCATCCATGTCTCACTCTCTTCTCACCCTCTAACCCTCTTCTCACCACAACCTCACTTTGTTCTCACCCCTGTCTCACTCCCTTCGCACATGTCTCACTATCTTCTCCCCCTCAAGTCCTCTTCCCACCCGGTCTCACTTTCTTCTCAACCTCTAAAACTCTTCTCACTCCTCTCTCACTTTCTTCTCAACCTCTAACCCTCTTTTTACCCCTGCCCCCTCTCTCTCCCTCACTAAAGAAAGGAAAGTGTTCTATCTAGACTCTCAGGAACGCTCTGTCTCTCAGGTATTTAGGCTGAAATGTAAACACTACCTGCTCAGGTCAAAACCTGGTGCACATCTGCAGGACACTGAAATGATCATCACACTGGTTGATTCTCACTGAACGCTGTTTGCGATTGTGCACGCTTGTGCACGCCCACACACCTTTCATGCATGTCAAACAATCAGTGACCTGGAGCCTCTGTTAAGGTCAGTGGTGTTGTTTACAGCTGCTTCTCACAACAACAAGCGGCAGTACTGCACCAGCTTTAAACACACCAAGCAAACAACAATGACAACAACAATAACAAGGGCAACAGCAGCACCAACAACAACTGGAGAAACAACAGCAGGAAGAACACAAAAAAACCAAATGGCAACATCAACAATAACAACAGGATTAAAAACAACAGCAATAACAACAACAGGAGCAGCAACCACAACAACAACAACAATTAGAGCAACAGCATCAACAGAAACAACAGCAGCAACAACATAAACAACAACGACAGAAAAACAACAACAACAACAACAGAAAAACAATAACAACAGGAACAAAAACAACAATAACAACAGCAGCTGCTGCAACCGCCGGTCACGTGACTTTCCTGTCAGTAAATTGTGATGTTTAAATCTACTACAGCAAAAATAACTAAATAAATAAATAATAACATCATAAAAACCACCAGGCAAACAACAACTGTAACAACAACTGTAACAACAACTGTAACAACCAACAGCAGCAGCTGTGACAGGGACAAAGCCAGTCACGTGACTCACCCATCCGCAGGTCTCGGTTTTCCTGTCAGTAAATGATGATGTTTAAATCCACTACAGCAAACAAATAAACAAACAAAATAACAATTAATTAATTAATAATTAAACCTGAATAAATCGCCGCTCCTCGTGTGCAGAAACCGGAAGCAGTTGATTAGCCCTGGCTAACAGCTAAACCTGGAGCTCTCACCTGAAGACCAACAGGTGGAAAATCCTCCTTTTCAGCTCTTCCCTTTTTCCCCTCTCTCTCTCTCTCTCTCTCTCTCTCTCTGGGTTTATGTTAATATCCACATGTTCCAGTTTTCCAGTAGTTCCAGCTAAAACTACTTTAATTAAAACACTGCTATTACATTAAACCCAATTAGTGCCCCGATCACGTGACCTCAATCCACGCATCCGATTGGATGAAACCTGCGTCTCTCAGCTCTGTATACAACATCCGGGAACTCTTCAGACCAAATTCCACCGAATTAATACATTAAATGTGTCAAATGTGTGATAATATTTTATATTGGTGTATTTTTGGTATGTTTCCGCTCTGAACACGGAGAAGAAGCGAGTCTGAGGGAGTAAACGAGCAGCACAGTGCTGGTATTTATGCTAACATCCCCTTGCTAGTGGAGCTTTCCACTGAGTCGACTCTTTTAGCTCGATTCACTCAAAAGAGTCGACTCTTTCGACTCTCAAGGGCATTTTTTTCCCTTTTCTTGAAAATGGTTACATAAAATCTTCCTTGGAAGAGAAATTGTTTGTGTGATAAGTTTAAGTGAGCAATTTAATTCATTTTGATACTATTATTATATTTGATTATTTTATTGGATTATACACCAGTGTTGGGCCGTACATTTGACACCACTTCAGCGTTGTCCTAACTGAACCAATCCACCTCGTAATACCATCATGATGACGTCACGGCCACAGAAACCATCAATATTACATAGAAATGCAGTATAACAGAGTGCTTCCTCAGGAATCGCATACAGTGAGAATTAGTCATTACTAAAAGCGAGAAACCCAATGACCACAATTTAACACGTCTCCTTTCACTGTAGCCACAACTGCACCTCCCGCATACATCATCTCTAGCAGAAGTGTTGATATTTACCTCAGGTTTCCCTGAATTTTGCATTTTTGTGCATTTTTTAAGTGCATTACTGTTTCCCGGGGATTTCAAATGAAAGCCGTGAAAATGCTGACGTTACTGGACGCCTGATAGGTGGCCCTGGTGTCATTTACTTGAATTCTAAAAGTTTAAGTAACCGCTTCATTCTCACGTATTTGAAGCTACGGGCGTCTGCAATGCCGAAGATTCAGATTTCTCTGACCCTGACAACACCTGATGCTGAAATCTGATTGGATAGAAACATAAACATAAACATACACTACTGGAAGCAGTGCGAATGAGAGAAACGCTATTAAAAGAAGAGAATAGAGTTTTGGGAATCATTAAATGATTAAATGTACACTGAGTGAAACTCCTTTCTAAAGAACACGTCACAATCAGGATTCTTGTGGAAACCCGAATGCTCTTTGCGTCACACTGCACCGTAATCGCACGATTGTATCCGGAATGTATTTATTATTTATAGAGGACAACAATGTATTGTTCTGTTGTTCTGAAGCTCACATCCGCTCTGACAGAGCTTCATCTCCGGTGAGCCGGGAAAGAGACGGAACAGAGATGATGTAAACCCGAGCAACTTGATTCTAAAAGGCTTCTCAGGCATCCGTCACTTATCGATCATCACGAGCGTTTAGAGCGTCGGCGTGAATTAAGAACGATGGCGTGTCCCGGACGAACGAGAACGTTTCAGATCTTTTCATGCATACAGAGATCACCTAGATCAACTTCCCAAATTATAAGCAAACGTGCATCTCACAGTTTCTGGGTTCCGAGGTTCCAGGTTTGAGCCTGATCTCAGGTCAGAGAAGATGGTTTTCCTGGAAGTGTCCCGGGACTGATTTGGTTTTATTAAGCAGAAAATGGTCCAATTTTAGTAGAAAATCTTTCCCTAAGCTCCATGCTTCATCAACATTTGATCATATTCTGAAGAAACGTCTTTCGTTCAGAATCTCCTGTTCTTTTGTTATACGGCAGCTGGACAGGCTCTGTACCGGGAACAGGATCTCGTCCGAGTCTCCTGTTTCATGCACAAAGCCTGTGGAGTTCTGGTGTATTTAAAGAATGCAAAACTCCAGATCTGATTTCGTGGTTCTAAATCCTGGTGCACACTGTGTGATTTTGGCCACGATTTGCTCGACTGGGACAAATCTGAAAAGTCTAAAATATAGTCTTTGATCGCTGGTTTGTTCACCGACAGCCGTCGTAATGGTGATCATTTTTTCCTCCTATACAATTCTGCCACTTCTCTTTCCTGCAGTGTGACTCCTCCTACGACGAACGCCAAACCAGCAACCAATAGGAGTACAGCAAGAAGAGCAACTATAGAGGTCTGGAGGAACTGTTTTTAATCAACATGGCATTTCATGAACACAAATAAGATCGTTTTTGTTAGCTGCTAGCTACCGTTAGCGACGGAAGGCGGGTCTGAACGTGTCACGGATTGCTGACGCAAAACGTTTTCCTTCGGGCGGTCTGACGTGCGGTCTGACATCGTGACACCTGAGATCTTACAGTGCGGCATGAGGATCATGTTCGTACAATCGCACCAAAGGATTATCACTAAGTGTCTCCAGCTTCCCTAATTTTCTATTGAAGTTCTCCATCCTTCAGAACCACAGAGTGTCAGCATGTGAACCTGACGGTGTGAGCGATTTCCCCCCACATGATCAGGATAAAATTCATTAATTCTGGTATATTTCACGTTCACATGATTACAGAAACTTGTGATTGGATACTGAAGGCCAAAAAACCCCTCACGATATGACTTCACACAGTTATTAGACCGTGCAGCATCTCAGCCCTGGTAGAAATCAGAGCCATTACTCATCCCTCGGTGTGTATTTATAGCGCACCAGCTCAGCCGAGGACACGAGTGTTTACTTAACAGCGAATCGGGAAAAAAAAAAAAACGAGAAACCGTAGACACACTCATACGCACCCGAGACACGACTGAGACTGAGACCTTCCCGGAAAAGTAAATGTCCTTCACAAAGAAAGACATCCACCCTTTGGTATTTTATTTTGGATTGCGCCGATGGAGGTGAGGTGAGGAGGCCTGACGTGGAAGTCAGAGTTCTAATTCCTAATCCGTCCCACCAATAGAGTTGAGGGTCAGATCTCGCTAGCAGGAGATCTTCCAATCCACCCCATGTAAGGAAGAACTCCGTGGAGGGATGGAATTGTCATGCTGGAACATGTTTCAAGTGAAGGAAAAATGTGATACTGCAGCATCCAAAAGACATCTGCAATTGTACGCTTTTTTATTATTGTGTTTTCATCATGCATGAAGTATATTTTTGTGGTTCGGAGCTAAATTAAGATCTTTAGGAAATGTGATTCTTGAGTTTAAATCCCAGCCCCACCGAAAAGCCACTCCTGGGCCCCTGAGTGAGGCCCTTCACCCCGTAGCTGCTCAGTTGTAGGAATGAGATAAATAATGCTAAAGGACATAAATGTATATAACGGTTGTGTGTTGACTGTTTTTCGGTGCTTCCTGAAATGAGTTTGTTCTACATTATGGAATTGATTACGGAGGAGAAAAATGTGGGTGTCGGAATACTTTGGAAAACGTTTGCTCTCTAGCTCACGATGAGACGAGGTACACCATGTAATCGTGAACAGTCTCCCCACGGCGTCTGCAGTCTGCGTGTAACGGGAGAGAACACGTAGACATACCTGTGAACAACACGTCCATGATGAGGAAAGAAGTACATGATGACCAGACGTGTGTGTGTGTGTGTGTGTGTGTGATGTACACACTCGTCTCCGTGTCTGAACGTGTCTGGGGAATAAATCGCTGTTGTATTCACACGCAAAGTCGTTTCATTCCTTCTTTAGAGCGTACGCTGTTGTACAAGTGCAGACATGACCGGACGGCCCGAGTGAGACGTGTCCCGAGACGACCTGCCACCTCTGTGTGTCTGTGTGTGTGTCTGTGTGTGTCTGCGTGTCCTCAGTTGTGTAATTCATATATTTTTTACTAAAATCATCTGGAGACCCCCCTAAGTCTATTTTTTACTTATCATGGGGTTTCCCTGATGCCTTATGCCCCCCCTCTTTGGATACGTCTGACCATGCAGCGTGAGAAACCAGATGTCTGGTAGCTCTGGAGCAGAACATCTCACTCCAGAAACATCTAATGATTTGGGCTTTGAGAGACGTGAAGGATATTTTATCATAAAATAACGAATAAAATCATACTTTAATAAAAACTCGACTCATAAAGTACATTTACAAAAAAAATGTTTTATTTTAAAACCTTTGATTGGAAAAAAACCCTACAACCAGGACAAGCCTTACACACATTACACGCATGATCAGAGTGTGTGTGTGTGTGTGTGTGTGTGTGTGTGTGTGTGTGTGTGTGTGTGTGTGTGTGTTTACATTCTGCATCTCCAGGAATCATTCAGCATTCTTCTGAACAGAATGATCATTAAATTCCTCTTCACTGACTGAAGGTCTGCTGTAGGAGCTGATGAGCAGCTTTGCACTGGGATGAACTTCCGCTCGGGTCCTCACGTGATTCACACGTGCTGATTTTTTTTTTGCATATACATTATTAAGCACGTGCGGCGTCCCGAGTTGAACAATGTAGTCCATTAGAAAAAAGAAAGTAATCATCATAATAATATTAAGGTGCGGTAGAAATACGAGTTATTGAGGCTTTTCCTCGACATATTCTTAATAAAACTAATATTAATTACTCGTATTAACGGCTGTGCGCGTGAGCAGGGTGATGACGTCAGAGCCCGCAGCCGCCGATGCCGATCTCGCGCTTGTAGCGGTCCGTGAGCGTGTCGGCCTTGCGCGTGAGCTCGCCGAGGACTGCGTGAAGACCTTTGAGGTGGAAGCGGAAGAGCTGCTCGAGGTCCCCGGTGTCCGGCTCGAGGCGCGCGGGCTCCTTGCGGCGCTCGTCCCCAGGCAGCACGCCCCACTCGATGTCATTGCGGATGGACTTGAGCAGCACGTAGTAGCCGTACATGTCGCCCGTGCGGTAATACGCGACCGGTACCGGGTGCACGCCGTTCGCGTTGGCGGTCGCCTGGCGATCGTTTATCTCCGCGTCGCCGCAGCCTCCGCCGTCATCATCGTCCAGGGGCACGTCCCGCAGCAGGCTGGGGACCATCACCGTCTGGTCCATGTTGTTCACGGCGCCGATGAAGCGCGTCATCGCGCTGAATAACGAGTGCTTTTGGTTGCACGAGTCGCAGATTTGCATCATCCTTGCGCGCGAGACGCCACGTGCGTGTCTAACGCCGGTAAGCGGATAAGGTGCGGTGTTCTGACTTAACCACCGGACTGACTACAGTCCCGGAAACACAGCAGAGGAAATTCAGTCCCGTTATCCTCTACGGTTTCGGTGTCCTCCAGCAGGACGCCGGTGTTCACGCGCACCAGCGCTGCGTCTCTCCGGTGTCCGACAGCGCGCGCGCGCACACGCACACACACACACACACACACACACACACAACCCCGACCTGAAATAACAGAAGAATTTTAGCGCAGGGTTTTGGTTCGAGGACCGGCGCATGCGCAGCACTAAAAAGCGGGATGTCGTGAACATAAAAACATCAACAAACACAACTGTTTTACGCTCTACGGTGATGCGCGTGCAGACACACGGTAGCGGATCTGCCGTGAAGCGTCCAAATAATAACAATCAATAAATCAATAATTTTTCCGACATAATCAACACGATTAACTCACCTTCTGACGTTCTTGCGCGCGAACCCGCACGTGAGCCGCTCGGTGACAGAACCGGCTGAAATCCCGGCGTCTCCGGCTTTCCCTCAGCGTCGCACAATGGCCTCATGAATATTCATAAGAAGCAGGCATCAGCCCACAACTTTCGACCAATCAGAATGCAGGCTTCTGTTGCGGTCAGGATCAGCAGCCAATCACGTGAGCGCTTTCAGGCAGCGAGTGGGAAAACAGACTGGAGGATCATGAGCGCTTATAAAACCGTCCGATATTTTACCAGACAGCCTTTATCGATACGATAACGATATCAAATCATTTCAACATTGATGAAACGATGAATATATGTGAGGATGGGGGTGGAGCACAGAAGTCCTGAGTTGGGGTTACTCCAGGACACTGATGTGTGTGTGTGTGTGTGTGTGTGTGTGTGTGTGTGTGTGTGTGTGTGTGTGTAATGTGAGACAGGTGTGCATGGTAGAGAAGTACAACTGTTTATGCATAGAAAACTGACAGAGGTGTGTTTGGACGTGTGAAGGACGTTATGTCTCCTCATGATCTCCATCTTTTTGCACTCCTCTCACACCAGATCAGGCAAAGTCTTCAGCAGGAACACGTAAAGAACACGTCATTCGATCCAAATCGACGTAAAAAAATATATAATGTACGATTGCGTGTGTTCTCCAGGTCAGCTTACTCCTCAGAACTGGCCTTCAAAGCGGATTTAAGGTGACAAGAACATTCCGTCCATGACCAAGTTTCAGGATTAAACTCCTACACTGTAAATCCGACTGTAGCTCGTCCTGTTGTGGCTGTTCTGAATTTTTCGATAATCAAATCTGCTTTCACTGCAAAGAATTTCTGTCCATCACTATCTTCCACTGCGCTCCTGAAAGTGCTGATACCAGCGACACCTTCTTCTTCACAGCCGCTGATCAATGAACTAAACAAACTCTGCTGTGTGATGAATTCGGGTCAAAAGTCTGAACCCATAACGGCTCTTTTGTGAGCAACGTTCAAACAACTGCGAGATAAAAACAGGTCCTCTGTATAAGGACGTATAGTGGGGGGGAATAGAGAATCTCCCATACGCTGGTCTTCTGACTGTTCTGGAGCTCAGAGTGTGTGGGTGTTGCTTTTCCACATCAGGCTCTTTAGCAAGCTGCTAGTTAGCATGACAGCAGAACGTGCAGGGAAGCTACACACTTTTGACTAGCTACATATAGCTACATATAGCTACAACAACACGTCCCAGATCACGTGTAACTTTCTTCTTCATCACGCGTGTGTGCAAGTAAAGCTATGACTGAATGACGAAATTTTCTTTAGACAGTATTCAAAAATACCACACTGTCTAAAACACACAGTCAACGAGGACCAGATCTATGTCTCCACACGTCAGCTCCAGGAAAGAAGGCGTGGCCTCCACACTCAGCTCTAGTAAAAAAGGCGTGGCCTCCGCACGTCAGCTCCAGGAAAGAAGGTGTGGCCTCCACACTCAGCTCTAGTAAAAAAAGGCGTGTCCTCCACACATCAGCTCCAGTAAAGAAGGTGTGGCCTCCACACTCAGCTCTAGTAAAAAAGGCGTGGCCTTCACACATCAGCTCCAGTAAAGAAGGTGTGGCCTCCACACTCAGCTCTAGTAAAAAAGGCGTGGCCTTCACATCAGCTCCAGTAAAGAAGGCGTGGCCTTCACATCAGCTCCAGTAAAAAGGCGTGGCCTTCACACATCAGCTCCAGTAAAAAAGGCGTAGCCTTCACATATCAGCTCTAGTAAAGAAGGCGTGGCCTCCGCAGGTCAGCTCCAGTAAAGAAGGCGTAGCCTTCACACATCAGCTCCAGTAAAGAAGGCGTGGCCTCCACACATCAGCTCCAGTAAAAAAGGCGTGGCCTCCGCACGTCAGCTCCAGTAAAGAAGGCGTAGCCTTCACATATCAGCTCTAGTAAAGAAGGCGTGGCCTCCGCACGTCAGATCCAGTAAAGAAGGCGTGGCCTCTGCACATCAGCTCCAGTAAAGGAAGGACTCCTGAACTGATTTTTTTTATTAGCGAATGTTGAACTGGAACTGTTTCGCTAAACTCTTTAATCCACACATTCCTGAAATGATTCCAAGCTCATGAGTGAATCCTTCATTTATTAAACATGTGGATCAGGTCACATGTCCCAACATCATCATTATCTTTACCAGTGTTTTTCTGAACACTTTCCAAACCCTTCTAGAGTACTTTCAGAAAACCTTTAGCTCCACCTCCTCAGACCTAGACTGAACTGGTTCGTTCACGTGGCGATCATGTATACAATGTCCAAACAAACAGTATCTTATCTCAAAAAAGGTACACAGATATGATGTTATGGAACCTACAGTGATACTGATTTACACACTCATACACTTCCCCTTAACCTGCTGAGGGGACGAGTCCATTACCTGGTGTAGCATGAGGGTCAGCGTGGACATCACTGGTGTCTACACGTCTGTGCTATGATGTGTATTACCCTGGAAATGATCTTTTCCAAAAATGTGACACAAACTTATATTTAGAGTTTCAGAGACATTCAGCATTCAGAGTCCTTCAGCACCCCGACCTGGAGCACAAGTTCAGCACCCTGACCTGGAGCACAAGTTCAGCACCCCGACCTGGAGCACAAGTTCAGCACCCCGACCTGGAGCACAAGTTCAGCACCCCGACCTGGAGCACAAGTTCAGCACCCTGACCTGGAGCACAAGTTCAGCACCCCGACCTGGAGCACAAGTTCAGCACCCTGACCTGAGCACAAGTTCAGCACCCTGACCTGAGCACAAGTTCAGCACCCTGACCTGGAGCACAAGTTCAGCACCCTGACCTGGAGCACAAGTTCAGCACCCTGACCTGGAGCACAAGGTCCACTGTGAAAGAAGAGAAGAGAAGAGAAGAGAAGAGAAGAGAAGAGAAGAGAAGAGAAGAGAAGAGAAGAGAAGAGAAGAGAAGAGAAGAGAAGAGAAGAGAAGAAGAGAAGAGAAGAGAAGAGAGAGAAGAGAAGAGAAGAGAAGAGAGAGAAGAGAAGAGAAACTGATTTTTACCACTAACATAAACCTAATTTTACTTCCTTTTTTATTTTTTCTCTTCTTTTTTAGAAAAAACATTTCAGTCCAGTTTCCATCCACCAGGCTCTTGTTCAGTAAACGTTGTGTAGTACGTTGTGAAGCGAAGCAAGAAGAGGAACAAGATCAACAAGAGAAAAACCTCCACCCCACAGTCATGTACATTAATATATATTCCATATAAAAACCATACCAGAGCACATTCAATTCTTCTTCATTCATCCGTTCCTTCCTTCTTTACAGAATAATGATAGATAGATAGATAGATAGATAGATAGATAGATAGATAGATAGATAGATAGATAGATAGATAGATAGATAGATAATATTAATAAATATGAATAATAATAATAAATAAATAAATAATGAATAGTAACAATAACAAAATTATAATAAATAAGAAAAATTATAGTAATGATAGTAAAAATATTAATAAAAAATAAATAACTAATAGTAACAATAATAGTAAAAATGAAAATAATAATAATAATAATAATAATAATAATAATAATAATAATAATAATAATAATAATGAGCAGCAGGTGAAACTCTGAAGAGAAGTGAGTCAGTGTTACTTCCCCTCTGAGGTCGACACTTTCAAGGGCAGCAAACACACACTATTTACATTCTGACAATTCAGGACATGAAAACTAACCGAGCCTTTCCAAGAGTCAGACCACACACACACACACACACACACACACACACACACACACACACACACACTTCTCGAAACCTGAACTGCACCACGAGCACCAAACACGCGATTCACACAAACACCAACAACATACTCGACCACTTTCTCAACGGTTTTATTGATTAATGAGAACTTTTTCTGACAAACAACAAAAATCTCAGAAATGAGGAGAAAAGTTTGTTCTTGTCTGGAGGATAAACATGCGCATGATAAACACGACTGCAGAGACATTTATAACATATTAGCTTTAAAAAAACCACTGAAATGCTACATGAGCAAAATCAAAGTCACTCATTTTTGGTCTGTTTTTTTTTTCTTTCCAGCGAGATGAAGATGAAGATCCGGACGTGCAAAAACATCTCCACGTGGAGGTCGGAGGTTCCACTGAGTCGCTGTTGTCTCAGTCCCGGTCTCAGCAAAAACGGATTCTAACGGAACAACGGAGTGTTTTTACACTCAAGAATTTCTCCTCATCTTTTTTTTCTTGGCGGGTCACGGCTGGTCATAGCTAGCCACGCTAACCCGATTAGCCCAATATAAAGCACCAGCATTAGTGCATTCTATAGCGCACACACATTCCTTTAATCCTCGTAATAATAGTGCGAGTGTGAATCGACTCGGGCCGTGTGGAGGAATCGGATTAGAGCCGTCTCAGGATTGTCTGAAATGCAGGGACGCAATACGGAAGGGTCCAAAAAAAAAACAATCCCAAACCGCGTTTAGGAACTTGTGTTTCTTTACATTTACATTACACAAGAAACAAAACATTCTACACAACAAGTCACGATACAAAAAGTGTTACAGATTAAACGGAATGAAGAAGAAACAAAAAACGGATTTCAGGTTTTATAATCATCATCATCATCATCATCATCATCCTCAACTGAGAACAATTCTTGGACCCTACTGTAGTTGCCCCCCTGTCTAAATTTTGGAGATCTTCCCCATCACCATGAAGGAGACTCACACTCGTAGTAAAGGTGTTTGTTCAAGAAAACATTAACGTTCTGATGTAATCCATTTCCTCGTTCCAATTTCCATCAGTATTATTATTATTATTATTATTATTATTATTATTATTACTACTACTGTAGGCACTGGTGACGTCATGCGTCTGAACATCGCTCTTCTCGCGATCATCAGCTCTGCCGGCGCTGCCTGGGTTTGTCGACGAGGTCTCACCATCAGGAACATCATGGACAGTTGAGGTCGTCTTCTGAACATCCTCACCACCATGGACCCCCGCGGATAGCGTTTGGTCTTCTCCGTTAGCGCATGTTGACCTTTTCCCTCCGTCGCTGCCGTTCTCGTCACGTCCAGCACCTTCTGTGTCGTCGCGTACTTTAGCGTTAGTGTTCGGGTTTTTCAGCACCTCCTCGTTCTTTACGTCGACCGCGTTGTCCTCCTCCGGATTGGATGTCTCCAGCGCCATGCTTCCTTCAAAGGAACTCAGAGTCGGCCTCCTGTGTATCCCCAGTATCCTTCTGATGGTGGACTGGTGGACGCTGATGTTCGACAGCGCGAGCGTTGCCTGAAGGTCCTTCGAGGTGGTGCAGGGGTTCTTCATGACCTCGCGGATGATTTCCCGCCTCGCTCTCAGAGAGATCTTGGAAGGCCGGCCGGACCTGGGCAGGTTTACAACCGTCCCGAAGCGCTTCCATTTCCGCAGGATGGCTCGGATCGTCGTCTTCGGGAGCCCTATGACTTTGGAAATCTGTTTGTAGCCTTTTCCGGACTCGTGAGCCTCCACCACTTTTCTGCGGACCTCTTCAGAGATTTCTTTGGAGCGCGGCATCGCGGCACGTTTTCTCGGACGAAATTCCACCGCTTGATCCCTGGAGATGAAGCAGGCGTTCCGGCTTTATAGTTTTTTTTGACTGCACCCCGGTGACTCTTCTAACGCCGAGGAGACAGATTCAGCCTTTGGGAACAGCCATGAGCTCTTCACTTCAGCTGGATCATTTCCTGAGTGTTAGGGAATACAGAATGAGGGCGTTTCCTCCAAACGTCAATCAACTGGCGATCTGGATTCTGATCAGATGCTACCGTCCTGAAATCAAACAACAAAACACACTTTGAGTTGGGGCGAAACTCATGACGCTGCTGGGTCAGACTGCTTGGCGTGTCGATCATGTTTTACAAACTAATCCGATTTCACAGCGTTATGGCAGTGATGCGGACCCGAGCCAAATTCCCTCAAATTCTTATGCAACGTATTTAAGCGACCAGTTTGACAGCAACAGCTTTATTATGCAGTGTGCTGCGCTGAGCCGCGGTGACTGAACTGGCAGCTTATAGAAACCTGCACAAGCTTGTAGATACTTACAACTTCACCGCATTGTTGTACAGGTGCGATGCTAACAATGCTAATGTTGGTTATCACCAGGGACTCACTAAGCTAGCTCAATTTACTAGTGTCACGATTTCATTGTGAAATGAATGGAAAGTCTTATAGTTTTACAGTAAATCCGCTGATGTAGCAGGACATTTCATTACTGTATAACCAACAAATATTAAAATATGCAGTGTCCAATCAAAACAGTTCGCCGCGTCGATGCGGAAAAAAACGCAGGAGTTGTTTAATGCGTGCGCTCGCTCCGAACTCGGAATCCCCACTTGCGATTTCTCTCATTGTCATAAACCACATAACCGATTTTTTTTTTCCTGTGAAAACATTAAACTTAAGTATTATTATAGTAGTATTTTTTATTCAATTCATTACTTTTATTTATTTATCTATATATATATTTATTAGAATATTTAGTCGAATAGTTTATTATTAGTTCCACCTCTGGTTAGACTTCCTGGTGCACACTTTGGTCCAGATCTTTCGTCCAGATACGTAACAAGCAATAAACACGTATTAACGAGTTTTGACTCGACATCCTATACAAAACCAACATTATGTCCGAAATCCTACAATCCTGAAGTCCAGTCAAACCTGTGGGGTTATAAAACATCCTGAAGCACGAGAACCTCATAAATCATCATCATCATCATCATCATCTTCCTCATCATCATCATCTCCCTCATCTCCCTCATCATCATCATCATCATCATCATCTCCCTCATCTCCATCATCATCATCATCATCTCCCTCATCATCATCATCATCATCATCTCCATCATCATCTCCCTCATCTCCATCATCATCTCCTCATCATCATCATCATCACACTTATCACAGTCTGCATGATCTACATCTCACCCCTGATCCTTCTTATCATGGAAGAGCAAAGTTCAAATCAACACCTGAATCTGATCATCTGCATCTGATGCCCTGCAGAAATAAATGAGAAATATATATATATGAAATTAATCAGCCATCATGAAGGGGGGGTGGGGGGTGTATGTACAATGACGCTGTGTGTTGTGTATTGTTTTGATTCTAAAAAGGAACTGTTGAGTTGTTGTGTATTCTTCCTGAGGTGGCATCATCACCCTGGAGCTCCATGCACAAACACCAAGCTAACACTGTGCTGCTGCTAGCTGGCTAATTAGCGTTTCACAAGTCAGACTGTTCACTTCCGGGGATTTTCTGAACAAAACGCTTACCTTCAGGTTTAAAAGCTCAGATTCGGGTTCAGGGACTGTTTAAGTAAAAAGGGTTTAATTCTGGTTTCACTTGTTGCACCAAAAAACACAAACAATCCGGTTTGCTAATCCAGTCGGGGTGCTACAGCCATAACTGATAACCAGCGTCAATCTGTACACACGCCTTCGCGGACATCAAGAACGCGCTCAGTATGCGCAGACGTCGGTGTTTTGTCTTTGTTTTTTGCTGCTGTTTTTTTTTTGTTTTGTTTTGTTTTTTTGTTGCTCAGTTTGAACTGCTTGTGTTGTCCACGGGGATTGTTTCACGTGAAACATCGGGCACGCGTCACGTATCCGTAGAGTCACACGTGGTTCATTTTTGCTTATACGCACCACTGCGCAGATACTGCGCAGCCCCAACGACACGTCTAACTGATACTTCGAAACGGTTTCTGACGACCAGCAATGTTCTTCAAGATCCACGTGATTTCTCTCAAACGCGTTCACACACTGGAGCAAGTACACAAAAACACCACAGCACGTGTCAAAACGTCATTCCAAATGGTGGTGCACTGGAAATTCTGATGATCCATTTTGGGTCAGTTTTGTTGACTGGACCATGAATTTTGATGTCCACCACTTTGGGGTGAGCCAAAAGAAGACAAACATTCGCTTCGCTCTCTGGACCGGGTCTGTTTGATGTCGGCCCACACTGAGAAATGACATTTTCTGCTAAATATATTTTTAAAAATTAATCAAGGTGGCCCAATAAATTAAAACACACTGATTCAACACAAGCAAATAGAACCAATCTGTGCATCTTTGTAAATTCACTTCACTCCAATGTCAGATATGATCTTCTTAAGTAGATCCTCCAGGTCACCCAACAGTTACCAACCCTATAGAGAATGATAACGGGTGCCATTATATATTTTGATCTCCTGATAGGGAAAATGTCCTTCTAATCCAGACACATTTCAATCTTCTGCATTATATTTGTTCTTGATGGTTTACTCAGGGCCCTGGGGATCAACTCAACCTCCTGGTCACTCATGGTAAAGGATAACAATCATGCTGATCCTGTTAGCTCAGCTTAGCTCTCTCACACACACACACACACACACACACACACACACACACACCGACTTAACCTGTTTAAGACCTGATAATAGAGCAGGCACAGAAGGTATTGTGAGTTTCCTAAAGTTCACACTGTAAGAACTTAAGATTGGGATCATCCAGTGCTGCTCTCAGGTTGGTGGGCTGGTGGGTTGGTCGGTGGTCATCAGACACCCTGAAGTGTTTAATAAGAACTTTGTCTTTTGGTTGTATTCATTCGCAGTAGCTTTAAATCGATCACAGAAATGTGCATTGTAAAGCCACAGATTCCAATTTATGACAATTTTTGTGTTTTTTCCAGTTTTTTTGTCCACAACAGCAAAATCCGATCAGAAATCAGACAGCGAAAAACCTACTTAGATGTTTTTTAGACTTCTTTCCAGGCACGTGTGAAGGTGTTCAGAAACCAAAGCAGATTTCTAAAAACAGGATTTCGTCAGCCACTGCATGAACAGGGCTTACATCAGTGTGTGTGTGTGTGTGTGTGTGTGTGTGTGTGTGTTATTGCACTGTGCCTGAAGCCTGAAGGCTCCTCCATAATTGCGAGCTTTATAAAAAAATAAAAAAATTCGGCTCCTTTACATACAAAAGGCAGGCCGTGGAGGAGACGCCGCTCCGGAGAGTTATGTTGATCCTAGGAATTATGCAAATGAGCCTTATTAAAATTGCAAATATTTGCAAATAATCAGGGGAGGGAGGGATGATGAATGCGCGCTCTCCGCGGAGACAAAAAAAAAAAAAAAGAATGAAAGAGAAAAAAACGCAGCCGCCACTGCAGCCCCCCCCCCCTTCCCCCCTCCTGCTCGCGCCGCTAAAAGCCTCTCCGGTTTCGGCGTCACGAATGATCGCAGATGTAATTTGTCGCCGCGTATTAAAGAGCGCGAGCGCGCGTCCCGAATCCGTCTCGCGCGAGCGCCTCGGTTAATTTGCTTTTCAACGAGATTAGACAGCACGAGAGAGAGTGTGTGAGTGTGTGTGTGTGTGTGTGTGTGTGCGCCACTTAAACGCCACGCCACGTCACGCCACGCTGCGCCGCTTCGCGCGCTCGTCCAGGCAGTGGCTGAGTAACTGCGCACGAGCCGGAGGAGGAGAGAGAGAGAGGGGGGGTGTTCGTGGTGGGTTTCCCTTCTCATCATCCTTCCTTATCATCCTCATCATTTCTCATCTTCAGCTCATCACGGCTCATTAGCACATCCGGTGTGAAGAAGAAAACGGGGGCCGCGTGCAAATGCGAGCGCGCGCAGAAGTGTCTAAGCGCTTTAGTACATTATGACGTGATAACGTGAGAAAAAAACAACAGTTTTTTGGCTCCATATAAAAATGGATCACGTGTGTGTGTGTGTGTGTGTGTGTGTGTGTGTGTGTGTGTGTGTGTTTGGGGGTACACGTAATATAAACAGTAAAAAAAAAAAAAAAAAAGATTCAATAATAATAATACACGTGAGAAAAGTGTTTGTACATCTCTGGAGGCTTCCTAACTTCCTTACATTCAACTGATCAATGAATTTCTTAATCTCTGATTGGTCAGATCTTATGTGAAGTCTGATTGGGTTTAGTATCAGCTTTAATGTTATAGTGAAGTTCAGTGAAACAGACAGGAACCTCATACAGTGAGTTTAAACATCTCCTTTCACTGGAGCCACAGCTTCACTACATCATCTCCAGCAGAAGCAGAGATTCACCTCATCACATCACATCACGGTTTCCTGGGGATTTGAAATGAAAGCAAATTGTATGCAAACTCTACAGGGAAGAAAACTGGAAAGGAAAAACGGTTCATGAAAACTGTTTTAGTTGAATGTTCCTCTGCGACCAAATCAGTTTCTCCTCCTTCAGTCATTGTGGAATGAAAAATCAGTGATTAAATCCACATGAACAGATTTGAGCTCGTGCTACAGATGCGGTCTGCGAGCTCTGACCAGTGAAACCACACCCACCGTGAATCAGTGAAGCAGCTGATTGGTGCAGCACTGTCCTGTTATGAGATCAGTAGAAAGTGGGTGGAGTTTACTCAAATTGACTCAAATTTTATTAACGTGCGATTAATTTAGCGAATTTCTGTTTGATCGGTTTTATAAAAAAAATTTATGAATGAATAAATAAATATAAAAGAAGCGAAATTAAAACCTTCAACGAAACACACGTTTATTCACAATGTCCCTTTTTTACTCAATATAAAAAAATACATACAGTAAACATTTGTTTTACTGACGTGCGAAGTCTTAAATCAAGCGGAAAAACCCACCATGATGTTCACAACCGAGCCTCTGCGGGTCGACAAACTCGCCGGCGCGTTTTTGTAGCGTTTGTTCCTCATAATGCCAAAACGAACTTAAATTAATCTCTTAATTAAATCATTTACATAACTTTTGTATTTTTTACATCATTTGAATGTGTAAAGGGTCTACTCATAATTCCAACACGCTCATAATAACCGCATAACAAAACGCTGACAGACAGGGGGCGCTCTCTGCCGTATCTGTCATCTCTCTTCACAGACACACAAATAAAACAACCTGAATCTCAGTGAATCTTCACCTCACAGACACAATTAATATAGAAATAATAAGCTTCTCAAATATTCTCAAACATGACTTTATCTCACTTTCACTCCGAAACTTTATTCCTGGTTGTATGCAGCAGAGGGTAAACACATTATATGGCCAAAAGTTTGTGGACACCTGACCATAGGAGAGGTATGTGCTTTTTTCTTTTCTTTTAAACATCCCATTCCACATCGAGTCTCCATTTGCTCTTATACTAAGCTCCAGTCTTCTGGGAAGATTCGATTTTGTGGAGATTTGTGGAGCTGAGGTGAGAAGACCTGGGAAGAGGAGTGGGCAGAGATCTGTGGTTCTGGAGAAGATCTTCTACACACTCCCAAACCAGGGAAAGCAGATGTTCCTGGAGCTGGCTTGGTGCACAGGGGCATTGTCATGCTGGAACAGGTTTGGGTCTCCTTCTTTGGCTAGGAGCTTCAGTAGCTCTCTGCATAGTCTCGATGTGCTGAAGCAAACTTAATAAGGCGGAATGAAAGTTGACCTACGCCCCCTGGTGAGGTGTAAACAATGGCCCTTAAACCTACATTACTACATTATTACGGTTGTTCCTCCACCAGCGTCGAAACAACACACGCTTTTGTGTAACCAAAATAAACCAAATCTTTCATCAACACCTGACATCAGATATTTACGCTCAAGGCAACTCTACAGGTGAGATTGAGTAATACTGCCATCACACACACACACACACACACACACACACACACACACACTCTCCCTCTTTCTCAACACACACTCTACCACACCCGTTTTTATCCTCAGAGGATGTTAATAATCTGGTGTGTGATGTGATATGTTGAGAAAGATGGCATTTCCCCAAACACACACACACACACACACACACACACACACACACACACAAAGTACAACTGGGACTATTGCTAATTTACTCAATAATGACACTTAATAATATAAGCACAAGTATTTCCAGGTGATTTTATTTTATATTCCTGAATCTTTTGTATCTGTTCATTATTTTTTACTCAATTTATGATCGAAGTTTTTATTAATGAATTAATTCAATTATTTATTTATTTATTTATTTAGGAACGCAATTATTCCTTCTCGATTTGTTTTTATTTTTTATTTTTTGTTTATTTATTTCTTTAAAATATAAATATATATATAAATTCCTGATGAATGACTTGAGCTTCTCGCCGAGTTCCGTTATACAGCAGTATCATACCGCCACCTGTTGGTCGAAACCAGAACTACAGCACACAGAACGGTATAAAAGTACATTAAAATGTACACACACAAAAAAAAAAAAAATCACAAATGAAACAAAAGATTACGAAAAATACACCGTGTACTGAGTATAATCTACAATCCTGTTAGTCAAATTAAACTCAAACACTCAAAATTCTAAAAAAGCATCTCAACAGTGATTTCCCTCGTATCCGGAAAAAATTCAAGTTTTCATCCTTTAAATGAA
>NC_060909.1:18818490-18825990 GCF_014805685.1 Silurus meridionalis
CTGGAAAGTGTACTTTTGTTAGTGTTGACTTTTGTTGGTTGTGCTTCTGGTGAATGAACAGCAGAGGGAAGCAAAGATCACTTTCTCTCTCTCTCTCTCTCTCTCTCTCTCTCTCTCTCCCCGCCATTTCTCTTTCTCTCTCTGTGTCATACACACGGCAAGTGGAAAACCTGCACCAGCCCAGTGAGACAAACAGAGGAAAAAGAGAACAAAAAGCGAGAGAGAGAGAGAGAGAAGAGAGAGAGAGAGAGAGAGAGAGAGAGGCAAAAGAAAGAGGAGAGAGAAAGAAAAACATCAAGAGATAGAGAAAGAAGGATAGTGATTGACAGATGGAGGAAAGGAGGAACAAGCAGGCAAAAAAAGGGGAGAAAAGAGAGAGGATAAAAGCATGCAACAGAAAAGAGTAAATAGGAGAAAGTTAAGAGATCGCAAGAGAGGGAGGAAGAGAGGAGAGAAAACAAAAAGACAGTGGAATAGTGATTGTGTGAGAGAGAGAGAGAGAGAGAGAGAGAGAGAGAGAGAGAGAGAGGAGAGAGAGAAAGAGAAAACAAAATCAGTTCCAGAAAAGCATAATTATCCCAGCTGTTAATTAAACATGGAGGTGTGGCCTATCCTGGCCAATCAGGGTAGGGATGAGCAGGCAGTTTGTTTGCTGTGGGTATTTGAAGAGCCATGCCCCGCCCCCTCTACAGTTCTGCTACTCGGAAAACATAATCAGAGGTTTACAAGCTTTGCACTGTGTGTGTGTGTGTGTGTGTGTGTGACAGAGACTGCACCAGTCCTGACCATAAATATCAGTGAATAAACACCCCCACTCAGGGTAATGATTCAGCATCACACACACACACACACACACACACACACACACACACACACACACACGATTCCCTCGTTTCCATTTTACCTTCTTCCTCCATTTACCGTGAAAACATGATTTGTGATTCAGTAGTAAAAAAATTTGCATTTAACCCATCTTTCTTTCTCTCTCTCTCTCTCTCTCCTTCTCTCTCTCTCTCTCTCTCTCTCTCTCTCTCTCTCTCTCTCTCTCTCTCTCTGTAGTGTGCTGTCTAATACACACTCCCAGAGTGTATCGCCTTTAGTGTGAAGGTGATAATGAAGGTTTGAAGACAGGTGTGTGTGTGTGTGTGTGTGTGTGTGTGTGTGTGTGTGCGTACAGAGGTTCAGAGAAAGAGAAAGACTTTACTCCTGATTTCCTGGATGTTCCTGAGACGGTGGGAAGGATGACATTCCGGATAGGGAGGGTCTAAATAAAGCTCGCTCCGGAGCACCGGATGACTCCGAACACTCGGATCGTGGAAAAGAGCAGACGACTGATGGTGAGACAGAAGATTGAAAAACAGAGAGCAGGAGGATGTGAACGATGTGAGAGTGTTTCATGGTTCCTTCATGTAATTGGTGGAAAAAGCGAAAGTGGCAGCGACGGAAAAATCGATTTTTACCACCGTGTCAAGATTCCAAGTTATTCTTTATTAAGTGTACAGTCAGTTGTGGAGGATCATCAAAACTAAAGTGTGTCATCTCACGATATCCACCAGCGATTCTTCAAATCAGTGCAGGATAATAAGAGCAATATTACTCACTGATGCAAAAGAACCTTACGAACAATCAGGCTCCGTTAATAACCAGAGGTCGAGGTCAAGGTCGTAATCGCCGATACCTGATCAATCAAACGATCGTTTTCACATGGATACTGAATAAAAACATGCAAATGTGCTAAATTAAATATATGAATAAATATAATGATAGAATGAATAAATTATGATGAAGATAATACAGCACAGCCTAACAGCCGACCGGAAAAACTATCAGTGGCTCGGAGTTCAGGGCCCCTGCTGTAGAATATATCATCTCTAAACATCATATTGACTTTCATCTGTATGACACACAATCCTTCAGCACGAGAACACCAAAAGATCACTGGGTCTGCTCAGGTCTGCCTACTGAAAGGTCCCGAGAGCTTCATGGCTGCTCCTGGTGTAACTCTAGATACTGGCTTTAGATCATTTTCAATCTGCCGAACATCTGATTTCCCTCTGAGAAACATGAACAGTTTAGGAATTCCGATATGACACTATGGATTAACATCGCAATATCTTGAAATGCTCCTGAAGCAATGTGTAGAACAGTGTGTGAAACTCCAGCATCATCAGCGCAGATAAGAGCTGAGAGATACGCAGTCGATGTGCTGATAGACTCCGACTGGCCACTGATATAACATCAGCCGTCTCTCTCTCACACAAAACCCCTCATTCTCTTTCTCTCCTGTTTCTCCAGCATCCTCATGACCCCCCGTGTGCAGCGAGGAAGCGCCGCATTCGTCGTTGACGTGTCGGCGACGCCCCCGTGTTCTGCAATTCGGAGCCGTAGTTAAGGGGAAAGAAATCAATGGCGGAACCCGTCGGCAGAGATGACGGGAGATTATAGACGCATGCGCGGTAGTCATGGTAACTCGGGGGTTGGCGAGAACTCCGTATAAAAAAGGAGAAACCGTGGCGGGTTTTTGACAAAACATCATGTACATGGTGCAATTACAATCACGGCAAGTCGTCGCAGTACCTACAGTAGTGTGACCTTCTCCAAGATCCTAAATACCGGATGCATGGCCGTGTTCCAGCAGGAAGATCTCACACTCGTGTTGACTCAACACAGCCTTAATATAGTCCATGTATCAGAACCAGATCAAATATGCAAATCAAAGGTCCTAGAAGACTACAGGAAGCTGACGACTCGAGGACCCTTGATTCTGGCTGGAATTCTGTCCCCTTTGATGTATAAAATCACAAGAATTTGAATCGATGACACTGTTGAAAGTTTTCCTCTGATCTATATGTTGACTCGAGGTGTTTACACTGGGTAAAGATCACAACAACAACAGGGGGCAACGATACACGTGTTTGTACCGAAGAGTTTCGGGTCGTTTGGAGGGAAGAGATTTACAAACAATCGAATGAATAAATAGACAAATGTGTGTTTCTTCAATACAGACGTTAATGTTTAAATAAGTAGAAAATTACGTATAAAAATCTAAAACACACACACACACACACACACACACACACACACACACACACACACACACACACCCACACCCACTTTTACACACATCTGTATTACCCAAATGGACACTATTTCATTCAAATGTTCCATTTATTTGGTTTTATTCAAGCAATTTTATTTACTTACCCAATATCATTTATACCATATTTTGACTACTCAATTTAATCGATATAATAAAAGTGCATTTATTTGATTTATTCTATTATTTTGATATCTGTAACTCAAGCAGGAATTTTATTTAAAAAATAGTTGTTTTTTAAAGCAGACTATTAACATTCACAAATAATGAACATTAACAGAAACAGATGTTTTGCACTTCTCCTGCCTCCCTGCACTGAACTGGTGAATAGTGAACAGTGAATTTTGTGTTTCTGGTCACGATTCTATTCTAATGACTGCAGGGTTGTAGGTTCGATCCCCACACGACTACTGAACCCCTTCTACTGCGGTTCTGTCCATTCAAACCATTTAAATCCATAACCACTAGTGTTCCAGTTTAGCTTTTCATCCTCAAGTGCTCCAGCTGGAGGGAAACATCTGCCCTACTGAGGGGTAAATACAGCTGTAACGCAACACCGACTCGTCTCGATTCCTGCCTACTGAAGAGCACAGTTTACTTCCATTTTTCTTTTTTTCATCTGACCTTCATTAACTCTCTGTGATACATCTCAGAAATGTGATAGATCTAAAAAAATCAATAAAAAAGTGAAACATCTCAGAAATGTAATAGATCAGAAAAATTATAGATCTAAAAAAAAATAATGTAATAGATCACAAAAGTGATAGATCTAAAAAAATAAATAAAGTAAAAATAAAAAAAATTATAAAATAAAAGTGATAGATCTCAGAAAAGTGATAGATCTAATAAGAGCAGGTGAAGCAGGACGAGGAACAGTGCAACACTGGACATTGGAGATGCTTCTTGAATGCGTATTCTGGTTAAACCGTCACATTTCCAGCATTTCCCTGATGATACCACACATCTAAAGCTTTCCTTCTTCACATGACATTATGCAAAGCTACGGGGACGTTAAACACCAGGGATTTAATGAGCTGTAGAAGAATTTCAAGCGATCACCCTGAGTTTCACAGCTGATAGACGAGACTGTCACACACAATGCTGATGGTTTTTTAAGTTAGGAAGCCGGCGTGGGAACGTTCCTGCTCAGTGCTCACAGCTGCGATGCCGCCATGTGTTCTGCCTAAAGAGGAACCTTCGCATGTGTCTGCTTTTTGTCTTCGTCAAAGTGACCACCTGTTCCACATGTTCCAAACAACGGAAGCAAAAGAGCTCCATAACGTTTCCTCGGTTACATTTAACCGGGGAAAAAGCTGATTCTGTTCATCATCAGTTAACTGTATAACTGTAACACTACCACCACCGCGTTTCACAAACAAGGCTGATGATTCTGATCACACAGACACCCCTGTTGCTCTCATGTCTGAGGACCTTTGATGCTGTCTGGATGCTCTCAAAGCAGTATCTCGCAACACAGATCCCTTCCGAAGAGCACCGCGGACTGGGGACGAGCCTCTTCGCTATCCGAATGCGACTCTGGATGCGCTGACACCGAAGACCCTCAGATGCTTTTCCAAAATGGAAAGAGACAACCTCGGTCCAGGACAAATGGGGCTATGATGCGTTACAAATTGGTCAGTAGACCTTTGGACGCTTTCCATGTGGAACAAGGGGCACCTCGACGGTATTCAAACGGGACCGGAGACCCTCGATGCATTCCAAGTAGATTTCCAGAAATTATTCATGGGAACTTCATCTGGGGAATTTTGGAAATATTCCAATTACAAGTACATTTATGGAAATGATTGGAAAAGAATTAGAAATGTGGGGAAATGTGTATAAACTGTATCATATACAAACAGAAATATAAACATTTAGTTTGATCAAAAGCATTGAATAAGTACAACAAACTATAGCCTGCAATTACGTACATTGCCAGTTTATTTCCAATAATTCCAGGTCCCCCGACACACACACACACACACACACACACACACACACACACACACACACACACAACCCCCACCCCGTTTAAACCCACGTACCTCCATCCAGGAACAAACAAATGCATATGCCTGTATCTCTTTCCAGTCTCACAATCTCTCTCCCTTTCTGTTCGTCTGTCTATCCCTCTGTCTATCCGTCTGTCCTGGTAATCAGGTAAACAACATCCTGTAAAAACAACACTCATCCCTCATTCCTGAATCATGACTGCCCCATCTGTCC
This sequence comes from Silurus meridionalis, assembly GCF_014805685.1. Lineage (NCBI taxonomy): Eukaryota > Metazoa > Chordata > Actinopteri > Siluriformes > Siluridae > Silurus > Silurus meridionalis. The sequence continues at coordinate 18,823,814 of NC_060909.1, forward strand.
AAATTCATATCTATCTATCTATCTATCTATCTATCTATCTATCTATCTATCTATCTATCTATCTATCTATCTATCTATCTATCCATCCATCCATCCATCCATCCATCCATCCATCCATCCATCCATCCATCCATCCAGCCAGCCAGCCAGCCAGCCAGCCATCCATCCATCCATCTTCCTCTCTCCATGACGGTCTCCTTGTTGTAGTGGTTTATAGTTTATAGTCAGCGTACAAACCTCAAATCCCTCACACACACACACACCACGTGAGGGGGAAAATATAAACCACCCCATCAGATCACACGCACACACATGATCTGATCTCTCTCTCTCTCTCTCTCTCTCTCTCTCTCTCTCTTCACACCTCCGTGTCTCTCGCTACAAACAAGGTTCATATTCAGGCAAATCAAAACCACGACACCACATGGTGGTAAATGGCTGTTTTATCTGGAGACGACAGGGGAAAAGAGCACGCCTGAGGCTTGTTCGAGGGCCGTCGCGGCAAATAAGATATGCTCACGTGGCATAAAGAGGGTGGGACGATAAATCAAACTCCCACTGATGGCAGTACTGCGGGTTTGGGTTTGATCTCGCAACGACACGAGGACGGTTTTGTGGGACACGGGGAGACAAGATGTAATTGATTTCAAGTTTTGTAAAAATTGAGGGAAAAATACGAGGCGGAGAACCTGAGGGAACTCAAAATGTACGTATGTTCCGCACGTAAAAAGGACTGCATTCACACGTGTGCACCAAACAGAAAGCCCTGAACAGGAAGATGAATGAATACGTGTTCAGTTACACCCTTAAGAACCCCTAACGATTGTTCCACTGTGGACATCGTGAACACCAACATCCTTAACACCGGATATCCATTCAGTACAGTTCTGGAGCACCATGTGAAAAAGAGAAACTATGGATGGATTTACCATTAGGAAAGAAAATAAATGGCTGCATCTCTAGAAGACTCGTATCATCTGGAGTATTTCTGCTGTATTATATGCTATGAAGTACGTACCTCTGGCTACGCTCCCTGCTCTAATCCACGGCCTGCAGCCTACATCTTTCCCCGGAAGCCTATCGGATTCCCAATAGTGGTACCGTATTTTTATCAGATCTTCAGGGGTAAAGTACAAAGAAAGAAGAACATTAATCACTTTCTCTCTTGCGCCCGATCTTCTTGCTGCTTTTGCATTTTCTGTTCTCGGGCAAATAAAAGATGCAGCAGAGATGAGAGATGAGCAGAGATCTACAGGGGCTCCAAATATTAACACATGGACACACTCGTGGTCTACAGGAGAATTCACTCTTGTATACGACCACCATGAAGGTGTAAATACCATAAGCAGCTGCTGTGTGTTTCTGACCCCTGAACTCATTCTGTTACATTCTGACTCATGTTTCATCTACAAAATCAGCCCATTTTTGGAGGATTCATAACAGCTCGGGTAACACGTCGGCCTCGTCCGCGCGCTGGTAAAACGCTTGAGGCGCTCAGGTGGTGCGGCTTCCCAAACGCCAGATGAAACGAAACGAGGCAGAACGTCTATCATCGATCCTTAAACTGGAGAAGACCACGAGGATCTTAGAAATGTTGCGGGGTAAAGCACTAAAGGTTGGAATTGTAATTGTGTGTTCTTCCACGTGAGAATTGACTGCAACACTTTAAACCACCTACAGGGGGCTCCCAGAGGGCAAGTCAGCTTGCAACTGCACTGCTTCTGCTGTTTCATGTTTTGTTTTGTTTTAGAGGTCGAACAGTAGTAGATTTTACCCATACCAATAGTGAGGTTCAATCGTACTTGCTGATAACCGATTATTGGATATTAGATTAAATTAAAAAAACTTAACACTCCATGTAAAATATTACAGAAATAAAAAGAGAACACTACCGAATCATGAAAATGTGCTAAACTGAATAAATATAAATATCTCAATAAATAAATATAATTATACAATAAATAAATGATAAATAATAAATATAATTTGAACAGCACAGAGTCTCGTGTAAAAACAACATCACGTCGTGTAAGTAATAAACCTCTAGAGGCCACTGTTGTACCGTATAACGCAACCCGGAAAAACTATCGGTATGTATTTTTGCAGATAGCAACAATTTTTGTGCACTCGGTTGGCTGATCCTTAAAGCCTACAGGCTTTTTTTTACAAGACTGCAC
>NC_060909.1:18830990-18940990 GCF_014805685.1 Silurus meridionalis
ACTGATAGACAGACAGATGGATAAATAGACTGACTGAGTAAACAGACAGACAACACCAGATATAGATAGATAGATAGATAGATAGATAGATAGATAGATAGATAGATAGATAGATAGATAGATAGATAGATAGATAGATAGAGACAGACAGACAGACAGACAGACAGACAGACAGACAGACAGACAGATTATATACATTATCTCCCAAAAGTAATTTCAGCATCTATGTTATTTTCTTCTTAAGAAACAATAATATGCATGAGTGCTGCAGCGGCACTTTAGAGGTTGCAGAAGCAGAAGATCCACTCGTCAGTGCTCAGATCGTACACCACACACTGCAGCAGGTCTGTTTGCAGGCCGTCGTCCCAGAAGGAGCCTCTTCTAAAGTTGTTCTCTAAAAAGTCCTCAATCAGTTTGCTGAAGACGACCTGTCCAAGAGCATGAATTACTGGAACCATGTTTTGTGGTCTGATGAGACTGAGATTAACTTGTTTGGATCAGATAATGTCCAGCATGTGTGGAGACGCCCTGGTGAGGAGAACCAAGAAGATTGTGTCATGGTGGTGGCAGCATCATGGTCTGGAGCTGCATGAGTGCTTCTGGTACTGGGGAGCTGCGGTTCATTGAGGGAAACATGGATTCCAACATGAACTGTGACGTTCTGAAGCAGAACATGAGGCTCTTCCCTTCGGAAACTCCCAAACTGCAGTTTTCCAACTTAATAATGACCCCAAACACACCACCAAGATGAAACTGCCTCGCTGAGGAAGCTGAAGGTGAAGGTGAAGAAGTGGCTAAGACCTGTCTCCAGACCTGAACCCTATTGAGAACCTGTGAGGATCCTCAAGCAGAAGGTGTAGAAGCTCCATGTGTGTAACATCCAGCAGCTCCGTGATGTGATTATGGAGGAGTGGAAGAGGATCTCAGCAACAACCTGTGCAGCTCTGGTGAATTCCACACCCAGGAGGATTAAAGCAGTGCTACATAACGATGGTGCAACACACAATGTTCACACTTTGTACACAGTTTCCACGTGTTCACTGAGGGTGGACTCACTTTAGTTACAGTTATTTAGACAATAATGTGTGTATGTTGTTATTTTCAGCAGACAGTAAATCAGTACTGATACACAAACTGCACACTGAGACTCGAAATATATCCACCTTTCATTTCTATAGTATTGTTTCTTAAGAAGATAATAACATGGATGCTGTAATGTGAGGGGTGCACTTACTTTTGGGAGATACTGTATATACAGATTGATAGACAGATAGATTGATAGATGGCCCTGGTTCAGGTTACCATAACAACAGCACGTATCCAGCTACTTGGTGCACATGTTTAGTGCACTGCACGTGTTCATGGCCACCATCAGGTCACGTGTGAAGACAGAAGCAGACTGCAGACTGGAGGTGTTTAGATATTTATAAATCTATTTATATAAAAGTGTTTCAGTGAATAAAGCAAGAAAACGTTGAGCAGCAGGGAGTGACGTGTGTACGTGCTGAACCTCCTGACTGGATCCACGTCTGCTTTCAGAGCTGTTCATGAATACAGATCACACACACACACACACACACACACACACACACACACACACACACACAACCGGGAAAAATTTCACGGAACAGATCACTTATTACCAAATCCTGATTGGATTTAATGATGCGTATGAATGAGCAAAAAAAAAAGCAAAAAAAGGGTTGCTAGGCAACTGGGAAACATAAATTCCCATAGGATTAGCAAACAGCTGAGGCTAGCGATGCAGCTAGTGAGAACGTTCACATGGACGTGAACTCAGAGCTGTGGACAAGTTTCCTGCTCTGAAACAATCAAATTTACACATGGAATCTGTTTTTCTGCGTTTTCTGTGGGTTTTTACTTCATGTGAAAAATATACTGTAAAACAAAGTGTGCACTTCAGAGGGAAAGAGTTCATTTGGGACATGTGTCATTTTAGTTTTTGTTTTGTCATGAATTCTTCCACAGTACGTAGTGTGTTATATGTTATATAAAATATATCTCACACAATTTGAAACACAGCCTCCTATACAAGTGCCCTAATTACACACTACAGTACACACACTAGGTCAAGTGCACTAGATAAGGAGTAATGAACAGTTATTACATCATAATGAGCTGTTCTGTTTGGACGCAGTAATAATCGAAAGGCAGAACATCATTATAATGTGTGTGTTTGTGTGTTTGTGTGTGTGTTTGGCTGTCTAGACGCTGTGTTTTCTCTTCAGAACTCCAAGGTCACAACAGTAACCAGACACACACACACACACACACACACCTCTCTGCTTTTAACACGTCTTAGTCCGAACTAACATCCCAAAAGGACACCCGATGACACGTTTGTGGGCGTGGCCTGTCCAGCGAGTGAACTATTTAAACACCGTGTGAAAATCGTGTGTTTGTTTAACCTGTTGAATTTTTCACCTTTGCTTCATTTTTTGTTTTGTTTTGGGGTTTTTTTTACCAGATTTGTGTCGAGATTCTATTTTTTTGTGTTAAAAGTCTTATATTATATAGTAAAATATACAGCAGAAGATTCAGGCCAAAGAAAAACGACAGAATTTTAAACTGAAACATAAAGAAAAAACACTGTACAGAGTGTTTACCTTTTTTTTTTTATCATTTAAAATTAATTTTTTAATTATTGATATATTTGTATTTTGATGTAATATGGCAATTAAATGCACTAAATGGGTTTAGTTTTTCTAAAAAAGAAATAAATCACATGTTCATTTTAAGAGACGTGTTTTATTTTCTCTTGTATATTTAGTGTTTAATAAAGAAAAACTATTTATCAGATCATTTCACTAATCAATGGAATCATCTGTAGATACTCAATTACTAAAATAATCGATAGCAGCAGCGCTAATGCGCGCACACACACACACACACACACACACGCATGCATGCACACACAGACGCACACACACACACTTAGCCCATGCGTAATGGCTAGTTTTTCCTCTATAATGCACTATAACGCATAGGTGCCCACCCTTCACAGTGCACTTATATAAAGAGGTCACGTCCCAAATCAGAGTGTAGGAACCTTTTACACACACAGTGCACTATGTAGTGTCTAGTCGTAAATCTCAGTGCACCAGGAGACTATAGGATGAGACGTTGTAGTGCACAGGTACAGAAGATACAGAGCGAGAAATGTAGAAAACATACGAAAAGCAGATACAACATTGTCCATGCTTTTGGATCAGCATAAGCTTTTGGTGAGGCATCGTAAGATTGTGAGATATTGTGAGGTGTTGTACAGTGCTGTCAGGTGTAGTAAGGTATTGTGTGATATTGTAAGGTGTTGTGAAGTGCTGTGGGGTGTCGAAAGGTGTGGTAAGGTGGTGTGAAGTGTAGTGAAGGGTTGTGAGGTGTAGTGAGGTATTGTGTGGTGTAGTAAGGTGTTGTGAAGTGTTGTGAGGTGTAGTGTGGTATTGTGTGGTGTAGTAAGGTGTTGTGAAGTGTTGTGAGGTGTAGTGAGGTATTGTGTGGTGTAGTAAGGTGTAGTAAGGTGTAGTACGTGTAGTAAGGTGTTGGGAAGTGTTGTGAGGTGTAGTAAAATGTTGTGTGGTGTAGTAAGGTGTAGTAAGGTGTTGTGAAGTGTAGTAAGGTGTTGTGAGGTGTAGTGGGGTGTTGTGAAGTGTAGTAAGGTGTAGTAAGGTGTTGTGGTGTAGTAAACTGTTGTTAAGTGTGGTAAGGTGTAGTAAGGTGTTGTAAAGTGTAGTAAGGTGTTGTGAAGTGTAGTAAGGTGTAGTAAGGTGTTGTGTGGTGTAGTAAGGTGTTGTTAAGTGTGGTAAGGTGTAGTAAGGTGTTGTGAAGTGTTGTGAAGTGTAGTGAGGTGTAGTACGGTGTTGTGAGGTGTAGTAAGGTGTTATGAAGTGTAGTAAGATGTAGTAAGGTGTTGTAAAGTGCATTAATGTGTTGTCAGGTGTTGTGAGGTGTAGTAAGGTGTTGTGAAGTGTAGTAAGGTGTAGTAAGGTGTTGTTAAGTTTAGTAAGGTGAAGTAAGGTGTTTTGAAGTGTAGTAGGTGTTGTGTGATGTAGTAAACTGTTGTGAATTGTTGAATAGTGTTGTGTGGTGTTGTGAGGTGTAGTAAGGTGTTGTGAGGTGTTGTGAAGTGTAGTAAGATGTTGTGAAGTGTAGTAAGGTGTTATGAGGTGTAGTATGGTGTTGTGAGGTGTAGTAAACTGTTGGGAATTGTTGTTTGGTGTTGTAAGGTGTTGTAAAGTGCAGTAAGGTGTTGTCAGGTGTAGTAAGGTGTATTAAGGTATAGTAAGGTGTTGTGAAATGCAGTAAGGTGTAGTAAGGTGTTGTGAAGTGAAGTAAGGTGTTATGAGATGTAGACTGGTGTTGTAAGGTGTTGTGAAGTGTAGTAAGGTGTATTAAGGTGTTGTGAAGTGTAGTAAGGTGTTGTGAGTGTAGTAAGGTGTTGAAAGGTGTTGTGTGGTGTTTTGAGGTCTAGTAAGGTGTTGTGAGGTGTAAGGTGTTGTGAGGTGTAGTAAGGTGTTGTGTGGTGTTGTGAGGTGTAGTAAGGTGTAATGAGGTGTAGTAAGGTGTTGTGAGGTGTAGTAAGGTGTTGTGTTGTGAGGTCTAGTAAGGTGTTGTGAAGTGTAGTAAGGTGTTGTGTGGTGTTGTGAGGTGTAGTAAGGTGTTGTGAGGTGTAGTAGGTGTTGTGAGGTGTAGTAAGGTGTTGTGTGGTTTAGTAAGGTGTAGTAAGGTGTTGTGAGGTGTAGTAAGGTGTTGTAAGGTGTTGTGAGGTGTTGTAAGGTATTGTGTGGTGTAGTAAGGTGTTGTGGGGTGTAGTAGGTGTTCTGTGGTGATGTGAGGTGTAGTAAGGTGTTGTGAGGTGTAGTAAGGTGTTGTGTGGTGTTGTAATGTGTAGTAAGGTGTTGTGTGGTATTGTGAGGTGTAGTAAACTGTTGTGAAGTGTTGTATGGTGGTGAAAGGTGTTGTGTGGTGTTGTAATGTGTAGTAAGGTGTTGTGAGGTGTTGTGAGCTGTAGTAAACTGTTGTGAAGTGTTGTATGGTGGTGTAAGGTGTTGTGAGATGTAGTAAGGTGTTGTGAGGTGTAGTGAACTGTAGTAAGTGTTGTATGGTGGTGTAAGGTGTTGTGAGGTGTTGTGAGGTGTAGTAATGTGTTGTGAGGTGTTGTGAGGTGTAGTAAGGTGTTGTGTGATTTTGTGAAGTGTTGTGTGGTGTAGTGAGGTGTAGTAAGGTGTTGTGAGGTGTAGTAAGGTGTTGTGTGATGTTGTGAGGTGTAGTAAACTGTAGTGAGGTGTAGTAAGGTGTTGTGAGGTGTAGTAAGGTGTTGTGTGATGTTGTGAGGTGTAAGGTGTTGTGTGGTGTTGTAATGTGTAGTAAGGTGTTGTGAGGTGTAGTAAGGTGTTGTGTGGTGTAGTAAGGTGTTGTGTGGTGTAGTAAGGTGTTGTGAGGTGTAGTAAACTGTAGTGAGGTGTGGTAAGGTGTTGTGAGGTTTAGTAAGGTGTTGTGTGGTGTTGTGAGGTGTAGTAAGGTGTTGTGAGGTGTAGTAAGGTGTTGTGAGGTGTAGTAAGGCGTTGTGAGGTGTTGTATGGTGGTGTAAGGTGTTGTGAGGTGTAGTAAGGTGGTGTAAGGTGTTGTGAGTGTAGTAAGGTGTTGTGAGGTGTTGTATGGTGGTGTAAGGTGTTGTGAGGTGTTTTGAGGTGTAGTAAGGTGTAGTAAGGTGTCGTGAGGTGTAGTAAGGTGTTGTGAGGTGTAGAAAGGTGTTGTGAGTTGTAGTAAGGTGTTGTGTGGTGTTGTGAGGTGTAGTAAGGTGTTGTGAGGTGTTGTGAGGTGTAGTAAGGTGTTGTGGTGTTGTGAGGTGTAGTAAGCTGTTGTGTGGTGTAGTAAGGTGTTGTGTGGTGTTGTGTGGTGTAGTAAGGTCTTGTGAGGTGTAATAAGGTGTTGTGAGGTGTAGTAAGGTGTTGTGTGGTGTAGTAAGGTGTTGTGAAGTGTTGTGAGATGTAGTAAACTGTAGTGAAGTGTTGTATGGTGGTGTAAGGTGTTGTGAGGTGTAGTAAGGTGTTGTGTGGTGTAGTAAGGTGTTGTGGTGTTGTGAGGTGTTGTGAGGTGTAGTAAACTGTAGTGAAGTGTTGTATGGTGGTGTAAGGTGTTGTGAAATGTTGTGAGGTGTAGTTAGGTGTTGTGAGATGGTAAAGATGGTGTATAATGGTGTCAGTTCGTATGTAGTGTATGAAGGTAGGTCGCAGGGAGGATTCAGGATGCAGACACTGGCTGGAATAAGCTGGAATATGGATAGACGGATTTAAAATAATATTAATATAGAGATAATATCAGCGTTATGAAACTAAAACAAACACAATCCGTCAAAATGGCTCCTTTATTCGTATAATTACGCGCAATAAGGTTCAGAAGAGAGCGCGCGCGCGTGCCCGCTTCGACGAGCTGCGCGCTCGGGTACTCGGGGGCGCGCGCGCGCGTGCGCCTCAAATAACGGTCCGAGGTTATTTCGCGAAGCCGCGCACTTGTTTTTTTTTTATATTATGATAATTTTCCTTCACGCTGGAGCACTGAGTCCCCTCACACACACACACACACTCACGGACTCACCCAGAACACGAAGGAGTAGACGATGAGCAGGCTTTTCAGACACGTTATCACGGGTTTGGTCTCCATTCTCCTCGATGCCATACTACAAGTGAACAGGCGGGTGCGCGCGCTGCCTCTCCTCGCGCTTCCAGAGCGGGGGTCTCTCAGAGCGCCGCCGCTCACGGGGCGTCAGCCAATCAGAGAGCGCGCTACCTCGCGGTGTCCCGCCCACTGTGGTGACGTTGTAACACCCCCCCTCCCCTTTCAATCACACGCGCGCGCGCGGGCACGCAAAAGAGCACGCGCCCGCGCCCGCGCTTCTGTTGGTGCGGGTCACGTGATGGTGCGCTAAGGGCGATGGCAGGTGCATTAGCATCATCAGCGCGCGCGTCTCTACAGAAGTGTCCGAACGTGTGACGGAATCCTTTTCCTTTCATCGTGTTTCTGTGTTTTATTCACTCAGTCATCAGCGCGTGCACAGAAAAACACGCCACCTTTTCCCTTTATTCAATTCACGACGAAACCCTTCGACTGCGGTGTTGCCACGGCAACCGCCCCAGTCTCCCTTCGTCCTCCTTCTCCCTCCTGTTACAGTCCGCGAGGCGTTTCCGGTTCCGGTGAAGCGCACGTGCGTGCTCCCATTCTAACTACTAGTGCGCATCAGATTCCCATTTTCCTATTCTCTCTCTCTCTCTCTCTCTCTCTCTCTCTCTCTCTCTCTCTCATCTCTCTCTCTCTCTCTCTCATCATTCTCTCTCTCTCTCTCTCTCTCTCTCATCATTCTCTCTCTCATCATCTCTCTCTCTCTCTCTCTCTCTCTCTCATCATTCTCTCTCTCTCTCATCATTCTCTCTCTCTCTCTCTCATCATTCTCTCTCTCTCTCTCTCATCATTCTCTCTCTCTCTCTCTCTCTCTCTCATCATTCTCTCTCTCTCTCTCTCTCTCTCTCATCATTCTCTCTCTCTCTCTCATCATTCTCTCTCTCTCTCTCTCTCATCATTCTCTCTCTATCTCTCATCATTCTCTCTCTCTCTCTCTCTCTCATCTCTCTCTCTCTCTCTCTCTCTCTCTCTCTCTCTCTCTCTCTCTCTCTCATCATTCTCTCTCTCATCATCTCTCTCTCTCTCATCATTCTCTCTCTCTCATCATTCTCTCTCTCATCATCATTCTCTCTCTCTCTCTCTCTCTCTCTCTCTCATCATTCTCTCTCTCTTTCTCTTTCTCTCTCTCTCTCTCTCTCTCTCTCTCTCTCACAGACACATAAACATATTAACATAAATTTAAATGTTGCAGCTGATTGTGATCATCCTGAATCCTGAATCCTGAATCCTGTGTGCTACACTCGACTCTGAACACCGGGAACTTCACCCTCATTCACACTGACACAATACTCAATACACAAAACTACACACTTGCATCTCAATACACAAAACAACACTAACTGGGAGGTTTTGTGTGGCACTGCGAGGTGTTGTGGGATTATTATGCTGTAATTTTCTGTGTGGTATTGTGCAGTGTTGCGAGATGTAGTTGCGAGGTTCACAACTTCTACGTTGTGAAGTTTGTGTTGTGCTGAAACGTTCAGACACACAAACGTGGCTCCAGGTGAAAAGTCGTCTCCGTGTCTTTACTGCGCTCATGTGATTGACAGCTCAGTGTGAAAAAAGTTCACGCCTTGGCGTGAGGATCGGCACGTCGGTGTGCTCCATCAGCAACCACCAACTCACAATCTATTGCCAACGCCGCCGCGTCTGCTAATGCTAACTGTAATGCTAATGGAATCTAACAGGTTAGCTAGATGTCAATCATATGACCGACCTGTAGTCATGTAGCTCACACACGTGACTGTAGTACCGACACGTGTGTGTGTGTGTGTGTGTTAAACTGACTATTACACCAGCTAGTACACACAAAACGTCCACTGACTGGCCACTGAGCCGCTGCTGAAGAAAAAAAAGACCAGAATGTAACAATGTACCCACTCTTTTCCTCCGTCTGCGTATGATGTAATGTTTTTTATTTTTGACTCTGATAAAGCGAAGCCTTGTTGATGAGAGAATGGGAAAAGGGCTACCCCATGTTACCAGAAGATCTGGTGTGGAAAAAGGGTGGCCAAAATACCATGAAGTGTTTTTACTTCATTTAAACACAATGAGAAACAACACGTGAGAACGAGAAGGACGTTTATAAAAGTGGAAATGGCTTCTTTCTCAAAGATCAGATGGAGGACACACTCATAACCAACAGCCTCCTGCATGTGGGAGAAACTCGCCTGCATGGACCCTCCTGCTGAACTTCTTCCAAAGATTCTAAGTGAAGTTCTTCTGGGACAATCTGCACTGGACCCCTCAAAGTGTTCTGCTCCTACATAAGGACGAGAGGTGGTCAAGGACTCATCCAGCTGGCCAGCAGAGGAGCAACATACCACCTCCAGCTCATTCAAACACTCCTGACAAACACCTAAAATCCCACACGGAAGCTCAAACCATTCTCCACAGAAGAAGTGGACTGGGACTTGATGCTGCTCTGTTCTTCATGTTCTTTTTTTGACTTCCTTCTTTTCAGTCTTTTTAAAGTATGGACGTGTTTAAAACACCAGTGGGTGAACACAGTGAGCTCCTCTACAACGTCCCCAGACCCAATGAGCTTCTTCTCTCTAAACGTCCCGTCAACAAAGAAGACGCAGAGACGAGTTTCATCACACTTTAGGGGTCAGGTCACTACACACACACACAAATTCCTGCACGATTAAAGGAAAAGTCATGTAGAGAAACGTTGTAGAAGTGATGAAGAAACACGTGCTGAAAGAGCCAGCAGACACGTGTGGAGCGACACGTTCATGACTGGTGAACACGTGAAACCGGTGTGGAGAGAGAGAATTCTACACACCACCACTGACTGAAAGGGCAGATGATCTCCAGTGGACATTGGGACATGGTGCTGGAGCTGTGAATGGGTTTGGAACTGAGGGCAGATGATCTCCAGTGGAGAATGGGACATGGTGCTGGAGATGTGAATGGGTTTGGAACTGAGGGCAGATGATCTCCAGTGGAGAATGGGACATGGTGCTGGAGATGTGAATGGGTTTGGAACTGAGAGAAACCGCACTGTACGTGATTCATATGGTTTCTGTTTGGAGAGAAAAACCTCTGGTTGTTTTCTGGACTGTAAAAGTGTTTGAAGTGGAGGATCTTCTCTGCTGTGGCGTCTCTGTGGTGTTTATAAAGCAGTGTTTAGATTTGGGTATTAAGTTCACTGTGAAACAGAAACATACGGATCTGATTGATGTGACTGAAGGAGAACAAAAGTCACTGTGTGCATCAGCAGCAAAAACACAACTGAACAGAAAGTGGAAGAGAAATTGGACTGATATTTAAGAAGATAAAATCAGAATCATTGATTGTAATGAGCAGAAACTCATGAACACAGTGGAGACTTTTGGAACTGAATGTTGCTGTAATGAGGGTTTGTGGGTTTTTCTGTAACTTTCACACCAGAGCCGGAGTCACGTAGTGTATCATATACCCACATCAAACAATCTGCTTCTCTCTCTCTCTCGCTCTCTCTCTCTTCCCCTCCGCCCTTCCTCCCTCTATCTTTTCCTCTATCTCTTTCCTCCGTGATCACTCTCTCTCCCTCAATCCCTCTCTTACCCCCTTGTCTCTCCTCCCACCTCTCCATCTATATCTCTCTCTTCCTTTATCCCCCTCTCCTCTCCCTCTATCTCTCTCTCTCTCCTCTACCCCCTGGAATAAGAATGTATCAGAACCCGTCTCTAAACAGACACATCACGGGTGGATTCTTTGTTTTTGTTGGTTCCCAATGTATCAGTTTTAAACCAATAAAATAAAATGAAATTGACTTTAACAGCAGTGAAACATCTTCAGTCTCGGATGAGTAAAAGCAAAAACTTCTTTATTGCAGTCTTGTTCTAATGAGCCCATAGAAGGTGATCACATCAAAATGATCCAGCACACACACACACACACACACACACACACACACACACACTTATACCCTGAAGTCACCTGGAACCTTTTTCTAATTTCTTTTTCTTGGCAAATTCCCCTTATTTTTTTCAGTTCACTCTTTTACATCGTATCTCTGTTGGTTTCCTTTATTCAGCTCCATCTCACAGACGTTCTGGGACAGGTCTTAAGAGCGTTCTCCACAGACAGTATCGTCAGTTTCAGTTCTTCTGCCTCGTCACTGAGGTCGCTCGATTTCTCTCTCTACTCCAGCTGTTCCAGAGAACCCCTGTCTGCCTCCTCGTATCGTGCTTTTACACGTGATATGGGCACACAGACCTCGTCTGACCTCCCTGCTGTTTATCTTCAGAAGAAACAAACCTCTAATGAGGACTTTGATGACGACTCCTGCATTCCTACATCAACTCTACCGTCTCCTCCTTAGCCTTCATGTTGGTCTCCTACTTCTCCTGATTATTATGATCCTCCCATAACTTCACCTGATTCTGACCCTGATTTATTTTTCCCAATAAACACGTTTAAGTCTGCCTTGTTCGTTGTTGTTCTGTCTCTCCTACACACTCACATCACCAGTCAGACTCCACTCTATTCCTATCTCATTATTATTATTATTATTATTATACTTGGAGTAAAAAGATCACATGAGATTATCAGATAAATAGGTTTAATCAGCTACTTCTACTGTATCTAACAGCTTCTTTACTGATTATTAGGTCAGTTTGTTGGATTAATACGTTTGATTAAAAACACACGCTGGATTAAGTTGATTAGAATATGTTTCTCTACATCACATGAACATTTCATCATGATCCTGGTGGTTGAACCTCAGGAGCAGATCAGAGTTTCCATCCAGGATGAAGGATATTTCACTGTGCACGAATGAACTCAGAGCTTTTGGGCTCAGTAAAAGACTTTATGATGATTTATAGCTGCTGGAATGGAACTGATGGATGTTTTTATGAATGTATTGTCTCATGTCGTGATGAAATTCGGCGAAATCGTAGTAAAAATGTCGATCCGTGTTGCATGTTTTCCCAGACGTCGTTCTCAAACGCGATCTCCGCAGGGAGAAGATGTGTGAGCTCTGACTCTGGTCTGAGGATTTGTTAGGGAGGTCGGTCATAACTTCATCTGAGTGTTCCATGTTCCTAGAGATGAATGTGAAGATCATGCTGAGAAGATCCAGTTGCTCCAACAAGCAACACTTTGGTCTGATGTTCGATTCGGTGATGTCTGCATTTCAGTCTTTTTATTGTCTGGAGTTTGATCCAGGGGTTTAAACTGAAAGTTCAGGATGAGTCTGAACACTGAGTTCTCTGCTCCAGTCTAGAAGGTGTGGTCCAGAAGGAGACGTGAGACGTGATTTTCACGCTCTTCAGGTGCGTAATCGGGTCGGGATATTACACTCAGCGGGGGTCTGCAGGGGATCTGATGGGAAGCTGCAGGTCAGGAAGGGAGATCAGCTGGAGGTTCTGCTGTGGTTGTTTCTTGGGGGTTTGTTTATGAAAATTCAAAAGAAGACGACAGACAGATTTCTATCAGATTCTAGTCTAAAGGTATAGTTTTGAGGGAAAGTGATACTGTAATTCAGGCTTTTTTTCATCTTTCATCAAATCAAAGACCTGAAAGGAAGAGGAAACATCAAGTGCACATCTTCAAAGGCTTTTTCTTCAATCCAGGTCCAGCAGATCAGACCAGTCCTGCTAGGAAGAGAGAGAGAGAGAGAAGGAGAGAGTGAGAGAGAGAGAGAAAGAGAAGGAGAGAGAGAGAAGGAGAGAGAGAGAGAGAGAGAGAGAGAGAGAGAGAGAGATACATCCAACTTACTAGAGATACAACGACATGTTTGTTCAACTTCCATCTGATCACAATCCAGTCACAATCCATCTCTCTCTCTCTCTCTCTCTCTCTCTCTCTCTCTCTCTCTCTCACACACACAAAATATACACACACACACACACACACAATACATACACATTCACAATACACACTTATACACACAAAATATATACACATACTCACAATGCACACACACAGTAGGCATACATACACACACACACACACACACACACACACACACACACACACACACACACACACACACACACACACATACAGAATAACATGTATTATTGAATAATAGGAACTAAGGATTGAACTAAAGAAATCAGGAATCGTTCACTTTATTCACATGAATTTTTACCCTCAGGAATTCTGGCTGTAGTTGATGGTACCTTCATACCCACGCTGCCAACCTGACTTCTAATCACACTGAAAACCCGAGCGAAACACGGCTTCCTACCACAAGCCACCGCTGCTCTTCTGAACACGATGCTCTTCATGGAGGATCAGAAACACCACACTGAGAGAACACACTTATTTCTTCTCTATCTGGTGAATCATAATTACCTAGACTGAGCAGCAGACTCGTCCGTGTGGAAGTGATCAGGTATCTCCTTGGACCAGTCTCGCTGCATGACCCCTCTCTTCTTAACCGCCTGTCTAAAGAAAGATATTTTAACGTTTTACACTTTAAATGTAAAAAAAGTCCAGGAATAAACAAAATCAACAAAACCTTCGGAAAAACACGTAAATGCCATTTTATTTCCCTGCAAACTTTTATTGTCACCACATTTTTTTATTTAATCATCAACTATAAAGTCCGAAGATCAACTCGTTCTTTGATTGATCTTCATGTCCATATCTTCATTGTATCTTTATATTGACGTTGATCAGTAAACAAATAGCTGAAAAATCACAAGTCCCCACACTCTTTCTATGCGTTTTTACTTTGTTCTTTATATAAAGTACTTATTGCTTTTGATTCAGTTCTGATGAAATACATCCAGAAATGTTGCAGTAAGTTGAAATATTTTCAGAAGCAGGAAGTAATGATTTGGCTCTGTTTTTGCATCATAACTACTGCGTGTTACAAAACACTTCACTTGAATAAATAATTGTTGTGATTTTAAGGAGAATCGTGTCTTTCATTTAAACACTTTGTCTGATTTTAAGACAGAATATATAATAAATCTTAAATGAAGAGGAATTCGCTTGAGTTTAAAGATCTTTTCACACAAATTAAATATTTATTAAAAAGCTAGTGTTCAAGTTCATTAGACTAAATCCACTGCTGGGACTATGGGTTTTAATGCTCATTTAAAGACTTTTGGTTCTTTTCTAAACCCTGGATATGATTTTACTGCTCTGAAAGATCATCTGTCTCACTTCTAATCCGTATCTTCTTAAATCATTATTTCTTATTTTTAGACACTGTAGTGAGTTAGTTAGTTAGTGAGTTAGTGAGTTAGTTAGGTAGTGAGTTAGTGAGTTAGTTAGGTAGTTAGTCTTTGCTTACCTGGAGTCATTGTGTGAATGTTGAAGTGAACTCATGTTTGGTAACCAGCATCTGAACCTCAAAAGAACCGCAAAGCTGCACACAAAACCCACAAAACTCTCTGTGATCAAACATCAAAGGCAAACATTTCTACAAACAAACAACTTTCTCAACCGAAACTTTCTCAATGATCACATTCAAATCTCTTTCAGTAACAAAACAGAATACCTCAGATACTCACGGCTTTCGTTTCTTAGACTCTGGACTCTGATCAGAAGTCAGTGATCATAAAACTGGCCATGACTCAGCACATACTCACTTTAACACCTCTCCACTCCAACACCACTCCACTCAACACCTCTCCACTCCATCACTCCACTCCAACACCTCCACTCCAACACCTCCACTCCAACACCTCTCACTCCAACACCTCTCCACTCCATCACTCACTCCAACACCTCTCCACTCCATCACTCCTCCAACACCACTCACTCCAACACCTCCACTCCAACATCACTCCACTCCAACACCTCTCCACTCCAACACCTCTCCACTCCAACATCACTCCACTCCAACATCACTCCACTCCAACACCACTCCACTCCAACACCTCTCCACTCCAACACCTCCACTCCAACACCTCTCCACTCCAACACCACTCCACTCCAACACCACTCCAACACCACTCACTCCAACACCTCCACTCCAACACCTCTCCACTCCAACATCACTCCACTCCAACACCTCTCCACTCCAACACCACTCCACTCCAACACCTCTCCACTCCAACATCACTCCACTCCAACACCTCTCCACTCCAACACCACTCCACTCCAACACCTCTCACTCCAACACCACTCCACTCCAACACCACTCCACTCCAACACCTCTCCACTCCAACACCACTCCACTCCAACACCTCTCCACTCCAACACCACTCCACTCCAACACCTCCACTCCAACACCTCTCCACTCCAACACCACTCCACTCCAACACCTCTCCACTCAACACCACTCCTCCAACACCTCTCCACTCCAACACCTCTCCACTCCAACACCTCCACTCCAACATCACTCCACTCCAACACCTCTCCACTCCAACACTCCACTCCAACATCACTCACTCCAACACCTCTCCACTCCAACACCACTCCACTTCAACACCACTCACTCCAACACCTCTCCACTCCAACACCTCTCCACTTCAACATCACTCCACTCCAACACCTCTCCACTCCAACACCACTCCACTCCAACACACTCCACTCCAACACCACTCCACTTCAACACCTCTCCACTCCAACACCTCTCCACTTCAACACCACTCCACTTCAACACCACTCCACTTCAACACCTCTCCACTTCAACACCTCTCCACTTCAACACCACTTCAACACCTCCACTCCAACACCACTCCACTTCAACACCACTCACTCCAACACCACTCCACTCAACACCACTCCACTCCAACACCACTCCACTTTAACACCTCTCCACTCCAACACCTCTCCACTTCAACACCTCTACTTTCAGAAAGTACAATCTTTATATATATATATATATATGAGGGAAAGAGGAAATTGTGTGCAGGCTTGTTTTGAACCCCTTGCCATTAGTTATAATAGAGCAGTGAAGTGGTGTGGAACGTGTGTTTGCCGTTTATAAGAATGGCGATAATGTAAACGCAGCACAAAGGGAATTTTAGCATCATTACCAGTCAGGATGTCATGATCGTGTCCTGTTTGCTCATGTGATTACAACGTGGGCGTGTCATTTTGAAGAATCGGCTCAACACAGCGATGATGCATGTTGTGGAATGGAGCTGTGAGAGCTTCTCGTTAGAGCAGCTCAAACAGCCTCAATATTCTCTAGTGTGCGGCTTTTAAACCGCCACCTGGGGACTTCTTTAAGCCTGAACCCGCTACTTAAAAATAATGCCCCCATGTTCCCCATGTGGCCTCCACGATCACTTGATCTAAATCCATGATCAGGGATGAGTTGGACTGGGGAGTGAAGGAAAAGCAGCCAACAAGCACTCAACACCTCTGGGAACTCTTAAAGATTGTTGGAAAATCATTTCAGGTGATGACGTCACGAGGCGGAGAGAAGAATCGAAAATATAAAACAATACGGGTTATTTAACATGTTTTTATTTAGTATGTAAATCCATGTGTTCTTTTTTAGTTTGGATTCTTCAGTATTAATGTACAATAATAAAAAAATAATAAAAATAAAGAAAAACCACTGAAGAAAACGGCGTCTCCAAACTTTTGACTGGTACCATATATATATATATATATATATATATATATATATATATATATATATATATATATATATAAACACAAAGTGTAGAGAAATAGATAAAATCATTATTTTCAGAATGACAGTGATATTCCTGTATGTTACTAAGTTCATGTAAACGTCAGCTTACCTCCACAATCACCACCATTTCACACTGAGCAACTGCATAAAATAGCATGTTAGATAATTGTGGGGTTTTTTTGCACTAGAAAATCTGATCACAAACACAAAAGGTAATTTCAAGCTCAAGTGAAATAACTGAAATGTCATTTTAAATGTTAAGAAGTCACTAGAATTGGAGTCCGTGTCAGCTTGCTTTACAGCGGGTAAAAAAATGTGCAGTTTTTTAGTATTAAAAGTATTTTTTTCTTGTACAGAGAAAATATGACAGTTCTATATTTGGTCAGTTTTTCCGTAAAAGCATCGAATTCTAATAAAAATATACAGTCGGTCAAAAAAACCTGAATCAGCAAGAAACGTCAGTGTTTTATATATTGCATGAACAAGACACATGGTTTCTTAGTGAACTTCTGCTGCTACGTTGTAACTTTACAACACAGAAATGAATTGTTTTGATCTGAGACGAACATCTCTCCAGTTCCGAGGTGATATCAAAGTGTTTGGAGACTAAGTGTAGCTGCAGCTATTCTGCCGGCGTGAGTTCCTACACGTGTGATTTGATCACACACAGTAAGTTAGGGGAAAAAAGCTCATGTGGAATTTTGCTACTTCGCTCCACATGACAGTGTTCTTTCAGAACTTTCTTTGAGAAGGACTCTAGTTAACAAGTCAGCTCATTTTCTGTTTACTGGTATAAAACTTTTAAAAATAGATGTAGTGCATCTTTAAAATAAGGTTTACTTTTTTATATCATTTTGTGCTAAATGGTTTGGTCTCGACTTGGTGAATCTCACTTGAGGTGCTCCTCGATTGGCTCGTTTATGTGTAAGTATACTATGATCTCGATGCTGATTGGAGGAGAGGGGTGTAGTCAGAGTCCGGGCCGCTGATTAGGATCTGAAGTCCCGCCTCCACGTTGTCTGTGTGTATGAAGCCTGGAAGGTCTGCTGCTAATAAGACCTTCAGCACCGAACACTGGGGAAACAAACACATGTAATATATCTAGAAGGTCTGGACTCAGATTACTCAGAAGGGGGAACTGGGCAGAGAACTTGTACACCAGGTGATGTTTACCTTTAAACCTGAGAAGACCAGAGAGACACCATGGAGCTTAAACTGCTTCAGGAGATCTTGCACTTCATTCACCACTGTGTAGTCTATACTACTGACATGCTGACAATCTAACAGCACACACTGAGGAGGAGAGACTACAGAGAGAGAGAGAGAGAGAGAGAGAGCGAGAGAGAGAGAGCGAGAGAGAGACACACACACACACACACAGAGATTGATTAAAAAAAGAAAGACAGAGAGACATTTATATATCATGAAGTATTCCCCAATCAATATCAACAACTCCATACTGTATCTGTGTGTATCTGTGTGTACTGTGTGTGTACTGTGTGTGTGTGCTGCATGAGTGTGTATGTATAGTGTGTCTACATTGTGTGTGTGTGTGTGTGTGTATACTGCGTGTGTATTGTGTGTATGTATAGTGTGTGTACATTGTGTGTACTGCGTGTGTATTGTGTGTATGTATAGTGTGTGTACTCTGTGTGTACTGTGTATTGTGTGTATGTATAGTGTGTGTACTCTGTGTGTGTGTGTGTGTATGTATAGTGTGTGTACTCTGTGTGTACTGCGTGTGTATTGTGTGTATGTATAGTGTGTGTACTCTGTGTGTACTGCGTGTGTATTGTGTGTATGTATAGTGTGTGTACATTGTGTGTGTATGTAGTGTGTGTACTGCGTGTGTATTGTGTGTATGTATTGTGTGTGTGTATTGTGTGTGTGTACTGCGTGTGTATTGTGTGTATGTATAGTGTGTGTACTCTGTGTGTACTACGTGTGTATTGTGTGTATGTATAGTGTGTGTACTCTGTGTGTACTGTGTGTGTATTGTGTGTATGTATAGTGTGTGTACTCGTGTGTATTGTGTGTATGTATAGTGTGGTACTCTGTGTGTACTGTGTGTGTATTGTGTGTATGTATAGTGTGTGTACTCTGTGTGTACTACGTGTGTATTGTGTGTATGTATAGTGTGTGTACTGTGTGTGTATGTATTGTGTGTGTGTACATTGTGTGTGTACTGCGTGTGTGTGTGTACTGTCTGTGTGCTGCGTGAGTGTGTATGTATAGTGTGTGTGTACATTGTGTGTGTACTGCGTGTGTATTGTGTGTGTACATTGTGTGTGTACTGTGTGTGTGTGTGTGTATGTATAGTGTACATTGTGTGTGTACTGCGTGTGTATTGTGTGTATGTATAGTGTGTGTACATTGTGTGTGTACTACGTGTGTATTGTGTGTATGTATAGTGTGTACTCTGTGTGTACCGCGTGTGTATTGTGTGTATGTATAGTGTGTGTACTCTGTGTACTGTGTGTGTGTGTATTGTGTGTATATAGTGTGTGTACATTGTGTGTACTGCGTGTGTATTGTGTGTATGTATAGTGTGTGTACTCTGTGTGTACTGCGTGTGTATTGTGTGTATGTATAGTGTGTGTACTCTGTGTGTACTGCGTGTGTATTGTGTGTATGTATAGTGTGTGTACTCTGTGTACTGTGTATTGTGTGTGTGTGTATGTATAGTGTGTACTCTGTGTGTACTGTGTGTGTATTGTGTGTATGTATAGTGTGTGTACTCTGTGTGTACTGCGTGTATTGTGTGTATGTATAGTGTGTGTACATTGTGTGTGTACTGCGTGTGTATTGTGTGTATGTATAGTGTGTGTACTCTGTGTGTACTCGTGTGTATTGTGTGTATGTATAGTGTGTGTACATTGTGTGTGTACTGTGTATTGTGTGTATGTATAGTGTGTGTACTCTGTGTGTACTGTGTGTGTGTATTGTGTATGTATAGTGTGTGTACATTGTGTGTGTACTGTGTGTATTGTGTATGTATAGTGTGTGTGTACATTGTGTGTGTACTGCGTGTGTGTGTGTGTATGTGTGTGTGTGTGTACTGCGTGTGCATTGTGTGTATGTATAGTGTGTGTACATTGTGTGTGTGTACTGCGTGTGCATTGTGAGTGTGTGTATGTTACCGTGTAGTGCACGTGTGCGCAAGAAATCACTGAAGTGCTCAATGGCAGGAAAATGGAGTCCACTTCCAACTCCATCACCAGAACTCCATGATCTGTTACCTGTATAAACATCACACACACACACACACACACACACACACACACACATACACACACACACATACACTATAAACACACTCATTCTCTCCACCTCTGATCCTGTGGAGTGCTACAGGAACACAACAGGAGCATATAACCAGGTTCCAGCTTCACCTTCAGCTCAGGTCTGGCCATCAGATACAGCAGCATGAACCCTGAGATGAGGACACCTCCCACAATGCCGTACTGCACCTCCCAGAAACTGAGCAGGAAGGTGACGGAGAATGGCAGCAGGTCCAACTCTGAGATCAACACACACACACACACACACACACACACACACGATACAAACTACATTCCCAGTAAAAACTGCACAATCCTTTCTAGCAGTAAAAGATCACGTGATCCTGCTCCATATAGTCAGTTATCCTTGTAAAGGTGTGTGATAAAAGAATGTAAAGGGGAAGTGAAGAGTGTGTGTGTGTGTGTGTGTGTGTGTGTGTGTGTGTGTGTGTGTGTGGTGAACATGTCAGTGTGAAACGATGCACAAGTGTGTGTTTGCCAACTGACTTCGGACTCTCCAGATGTGTGGAGGAACACCGAGCTCGATCATCGGAGCCACAGCGCAGATAATGACGGCCGCCAGAGACGCTTTGGGGATGAAGGAGAACATCGGCATGAGGAAGGCCAGAGAGAGGAGGACTACTGTACCTGGGGTGGGGTGGTGGGGGAGATAGAGACTTAACTTGAGAGAGATGTATATTAAGATTTAATTGCAAAGTAATGTAATGTAATGTGTGTGTGTGTGTGTGTGTGTGTGTGTGTGTGTGTGTGTGTGTTACTTGTGACTATGCCTCCCGCTGGTGTACACACTCCAGTCTGAGAGTTTACAGCAGTTCTGTAAGAAACCCAACACAAAGCATCCTGTATATTCATACATTCTAATGTGAAACTACACACACACACACACACACACACACACACACACACACCTTCCAAAGCTGCCTGTGACGGGATATGCAGAGACAAATGATCCCAGGATGTTGGTAAGTCCTGCAAACACACATACACACACACACACACACTATATATACAATTTAATATAAACATACTCAGTATTAACTGTCCACACTCTACACACTCTACACACTCACACACACACACACACACACACACACACACACACACACACACACACACACAAAGTTCCATAGGACACATACCAATGGCAAAGAGTTCCTGGTTAGCATCAATGCGGTAATTATTTTTACTTCCTGTAAAAAAAACACACAAACACACATTTTTAAAATAACTAAGTATTTGCTATGTGTCTGTGTGTGTGTGTGTGTGTGTGTGTGTGTGTGTGTGTGTGTGTGTGTGTGTACAGTGTAAAAGTGAAGTTAAGTATGCTGTGTACCGAACGCTTTAGCAATAGCGATGCTCTCCAGGACGCCCATCAGCGGTATAACAGCTAAACCGCCTCCCATATCCTGCAGAGCCACGTGATTGGACAGTGCAATCACATGATCAGCAACTGAACCATTACATTTGAAATGAGAACTTTTTACAGAATTATCATTAAAAGAAATGTTGCTTGTGGACGGACCTTCACAATCTCGCTGAACGATACGGTCGTCCCATTGGCTGTCATCTCTGAGAGGGGCGGGGCTGAGAAAGGTGGCAGCCCTTCAGCTGTTTTCCCTGTGAGGGTGAAGAAACTGTGACCCATGACCTCGGCAGAGTACGCCACACATGTCGCTGCTATGACGACCAGAGCATTTCGGACTGTCCACACACACACACACACACACACACACACACACACGTTAAAAATGACGGAGCAATAAATAAATTAGCTTTACATTAACAGCCTCATTAAAAATGTCAAAAGCTATGAATATTCATGAATATGCAAATTTGTGTATCTACGTAAGCTAGCTGTAGGTCTATTCTAGTGTATAAGGTCTGTGTATAAGAGCAGTAAGATACAAACATCGTCTCTAATAGCGAATGAAATTGCTCCAAAAGGGTGGAGTTTCTTCAGTGACATCACAAACAAGTTTATAAATGGCCCGCCCTCATATTATGAGGTAAAATAGAATTTTTGAGATTTCTGCTTACAGATTTGGTCCAAACATTAATTAAAACCAGGAGTTTGAGTTTAAATAAAGAAACATGAAGATAAAGGAGATCTGGACTGGTGGAGTGGTGAAAATGGTGGAGTGGTGAAATATTCCACACAGCCAGATCTCCTGCTGAAAACAGAAACCTGCAGATGTTGGCATTTCCTTTCTATCTAAAATAAGACCATAAAAAAAGGAAGTATTGACTCATGAAGTGCTCACTGGTGGCAAGTGTCCACACCAAACCCTGAGACATCTTCACTACAAGAAATGTGTTGTCCTCCAAAGAGTCCAGAGAACTCTTCATCTTCATCATCATTGTCAGAAAGCAGAAACAGGACAAGCCCAGGATCACGTCTCCAACCCTGAGGTAAAAGAGAGACATGACATCACTGAATCACTGCATTGTGACACTAATGAATCACTGCTCTGAATCACTGCACTGTGACACTGTAATGAATCACTGCACTGTGACACTAATGAATCACTGCTCTGAATCACTGCACTGTGACATTGTAATGAATCACTGCACTGTGACACTAATGAATCACTGCTCTGAATCACTGCTGAATCACTGCTGTGAATCACTGCACTGAATCACTGCACTGTGACACTAATGAATCACTGCTCTGAATCACTGCACTGTGACACTGTAATGAATCACTGCACTGTGACACTAATGAATCACTGCTCTGAATCACTGCACTGAATCACTGCTGTGAATCACTGCACTGAATCACTGCACTGTGACACTAATGAATCACTGCTCTGAATCACTGCTCTGAATCACTGCTGTGAATCACTGCACTGAATCACTGCACTGTGACACTAATGAATCACTGCTCTGAATCACTGCTCTGAATCACTGCTGTGAATCACTGCACTGAATCACTGCTCTGAATCACTGCTGTGAATCACTGCACTGAATCACTGCACTGTGACACTAATGAATCACTTCTCTGAATCACTGCTCTGAATCACTGCTCTGAATCACTGCTGTGAATCACTGCACTGTGAATCACTGCACTGTGAATCACTGCACTGAGACCCTGTACTGAGACACTTAATTGATACTCTGCACTGAATCACTGTATTGAAACTGAATCAGTCCAATGAGTCACTCTCTGAGTCACTGCACATAGACACTGTACTGATGCAGTTAGATACAGCCATGAGCTAAATTAGAGAAAATGGGGTTTACAAATAAAGTTTAATGAATAAACAAAATGAAAAATAAAAAACACAACAAAAATATAACTAAATAAAAAATAAATTATCTGCTATTATGATTATTTTATCACCTGGCCTCAGGTAGTTTCTGGAAAGTGTAGTAGACCTGCAGAAAGAACTGCTGTGGGATGTCCTTCACCCCCAGAATGTTCTACACACACACACACACACACACACACACACACACACACACACACACACAATTTAAGACCAAACTAAAATTCCTCAAGTGTCTTAAATGAAGCTATTTTAAATGTCTTAAAAAAATTACAAATAGGTCGTGTCTCAAGTAGTGTGTGTGTGTGTGTGTGTGTGTGTGTGTGTGTGTGTGTGTGTTTAACGTCGCTCACTTTGACCTGTCCAAAACCAATGGTCACTGCCGCTGCACAGGTGAAGCCTTTTATCACAGGAAAGGAAATAAAGTCCAGGAGGAAACCTGGAAAAGTAAACAATAACAATCTACACTACACTGTTTGAACAGAAACACCATAAAATTCAATACAATACCACAAAAACATCACAAAACACCACAAAATCACAATAAAACACCACAAGAACACCATCAAAACACAACAAAAACCCCACAAACACTAGAAGAACACCAGAAAGCATGTAAGATATTGAAGTGTTTACCGAGTCGGAGTATCGCCATGGAGATCTGGATGATTCCACACAGCAGAGTCAGTACCACAGCGTACACGGGGTCTCCTCTGACGTACAACAGACACAGCAGAGACATGATGGCAGTCGGACCCAGGGTGATGTCCCTCGACGTCCCGAACACACAGTAAACAAACCCCCCAATGAAGGACGAGTACAGACCGTACTGCAGAGAGAGAGATGATGATGAAGATGATGATGATGAAGGAGATGCTCTTTGTCCAGATTGACTTTTAATTGTCTCATTTATAAAACTGGCAGTTTGGGGTGTAATTAAGCATGTAATGTGTAGTTATTACCTGCACAGGTAATCCGGCCACCTCGGCGTAGGCCAGGGCCTGAGGTATGGCGGTCAGTCCCACGGTGAGTCCAGCCAGCACGTCCATCTTCAGCCACATCAAGCGGTACGCCGGCAGCCACGTGAGGACGGGGAGACGAGAGCGCAGCGTCGCCACCGAGCAGCATCTCGCCAAACCTCGTCTCAGAGTCTCCGCCATCATGTTTCTCTCCGTCTTCAACACAAATCACTCACTTACTCACCACAAGCTTCTTATGGGAAACCACCTCACATTACCCTATTACACTTTATTCAAATATTTATATTATTAATAAACACAAAACAAACAAAGAAATAAACAAACTGGGCTGAGCGGTTTCATCTCCTGCTGAACTCATCTGAACATGTGATCATAATGAAGTAGATAAACTGGATTGTGTGTGTGTGTGTGTGTGTGTGTGTGTGTGTGTGTGTGTGTGTGTGTGTGTTTAAAGCAGGGTGTGTTACAGTAACAGAGGAGGGAAGGAGAGATATCTTTCTCGTACTTACTCGGTGTTGGTTTGTCACATGGTGGAATTCCGAGTTCCTCCTCATGCCACCTCAGCTGCAGGAAACGAGAAGGTAGGAATGTGAAGAGGAATCAAATGAAATACCTACATTTGTGAGATGCCTACACAATACCTATGTTCGCTAGATACCTTCACGCCTGGGAGCTTGCTTTTATTTATTTATTTATTCACATCATATTATTAGTGTACTATTCATTTTCCAAATATTACTATAACCCTTTGATACTAAAAGTATAAAAAAAAAATAGATATACATGTAATTAATAAATGTATTACTGTACAGTTATCAGGAATATCATGTTATTATTATTATTATAAATATGTTATTGTATATATTGATATATAGTGGATGCTGATGTTGACGACTTCAAAGAATGAGGTCAGCATTTTTTTTTTTGCTGTTTATGATCTTGTCTTTTGTCATATGACTTTCTCCCTCACACACACACACACACACACACACACACACTGTATCCCCAGAGAAATGTACATCCACTGTACAGACACACGAGCCTCCTCCCTCCAGTGACTGAGTTACTGTCAGACAGAGTTTATAATAATTATTATAAATATAATTATTAATAAAGGAAATGGCGTGCACGTGTGTGTGTGTGTGTGTGTGTGTGTGTGTGTGTGTGAAACAGGCGGCTAATATGAAAGAAATAAAAGCAGAGGAATGAAGCTCCAGTACACTGACACTCCCTCATCCCTGTTTTTGATGGAAACCCCTGCTAGATGTATTTGAGATGCTGCTCTATTACCTGACAGTGAAAGTCTCACCCGGCAGTCTGAGGGTTTCTTCTTGCAAAATCCGAGAAACCAAACATCCTGCTGATTCCGCGCCTCGGGTTGCCAGAGTGCAGGAAATCCCCGTGTCTAAAATGAAAAGTTCAAAATCATTATCCTAACATGGTTTGTTTGTTTGTTTGTTTGTTTGTTTGTTTGTTTGTTTGTTTGTTTGTTGTTTGTGGCAGAGCAGCATCTTAAATCTTACACAGAATTTTAAAATCCTGACTTATTATATGTGGACTAAAGTTTGTGGACACCTGGACACAAGTATCTTCCACACACTTCCAACCAATGGAAAGCAGATCTTCTTGGAGTTTGCGTTGAGCACAGGGGTATGTTGTGATCAAAATGTAAAAAAATCTGATTTGCCTTCTCACACTTTTCACTTCTCATCTCATTCTCATTAAATACTTTATAATCCTGTGTCATTATCTCACGTGTGTATGTTGTATGACTTATTGATGATCTGATCCTGGGGTTTTTTCTTAAAATGTTGAATTGATCTTAGTGACTCACTGATGCATTATTTTTGACTTGTTGCATTCGAGTGTGTGGTTTCTGCTGTCTCTTCTACTAATTACATGCTTGTGACTGATTATATCACATTTATAACACACAAGTTTTATTCACGCTTTGCTTATAATGTGAGGAAGTACTGAGGATACAACAGGACTGTTTTTGTTTTGTATATACAAATTGTGTGTGTGTGTGTGTGTGTGTGTGTGTGTGTGTGTGTGTGTATATATATATATATATATATATATATATATATATATATATATATATAAACAAATAAATGTTAATGTAATGTAAACAAATGTCAACTCCAGTCACACCACTTAAATTTTATTTCTAGATTATGCCGAACAGGGACAGACAGACAGACAGACAGACAGACAGACAGACAGACAGATAGATAGATAGATAGATAGATAGATAGATAGGCATTAAGACAAACAGACAGACAGGCAGACATACAGACAGACATATAGATGGACAAGACAGACAGACAGATCGATGGATGAGATAAAACAATTTCCCGGATGTGTAAAACCCTTGAAAATTGCATCCTTTCCTATTTAAAATGGCAACCCTGGTGGTCATGTGATCTTTGTCACGTGATGCGCGGATGCGGAAGTATGTGTGTGTGTGTGTGTGTGTGTGTGTGTGTGTGTGTGTGTGTGTGTGTTGATGCTGTCCTCTGGATCTGATGGACTTTTTGCTGAGTTTCTGAAGATCATTAATGATATTGAAGTCCGTGAGGAATCTGTGGAGCTTCACAGAGGGACAGGACACGTGATTTAAATTCGTTAGACGCGTGTAAAGTTGTTATGAAGGCGGAAATGAGCGCGTGTGTGTGGCGCAGAGCTGCGCTGCTGCTCCTGCTGTGTGCGGTGGGGGAATGCGGGAGAAATGCGCTGCTCATCATCGGTGATCTTTTAGCTCCTTCTACACCTTTCAGCTCCTTCTACACCTTTCAGCTCATCTACACCTTTCAGCTCCTCTACACCTTTCAGCTCCTTCTACACCTTTCAGCTCTTCTACACCTTTCAGCTCTTCTACACCTTTCAGCTCATCTACACCTTTCAGCTCCATCTACACCTTTCAGCTCCTTCTACACCTTTCAGCTCTTCTACACCTTTCAGCTCTTCTACACCTTTCAGCTCATTCTACACCTTTCAGCTCATCTACACCTTTCAGCTCCTTCTACACCTTTCAGCTCCTTCTACACCTTTCAGCTCTTCTACACCTTTCAGCTCATCTACACCTTTCAGCTCATCTACACCTTTCAGCTCATCTACACCTTTCAGCTCTTCTACACCTTTCAGCTCATCTACACCTCTATAAACACACCTCTAACAGCACTGTAATACAGATCAGATCTATATGAGAAATAATGAGCATGAGATCCAGTGCTCTGAGAGAGGAGCAGGAAAGGAAGTGATTATGAGTCAGTAATAACTTTCTACACACTAATATAAAGACTATAACCAGCGGCAGGTGTTTAATACTCTAATACACCAGGTACAGGAATGTATACGGTGTGGCCAAAAGTATTGGGACACCTGAGTTTCTTCTCGGATGTGGTTCTTCCTCAGACTTGTGAAGGCCACAGTGGTGTAGGACGTCTTTGGATCCTTTAGCATAATATTTTCCCTTCATTTCTGTTCATCTATGAGGTCCAAACCTGTTCCAGTATGTTAGAGTGGAAGATCTCCTCCTGCTATAGATTTCTGCCCTCAACCCCCTCAACCCCCAGGCCTCCTCACCTCACCTACACCAGTACCTGACTTCACTAACCCCCTGAATGAGCACAAACTCAAGTGGAACATCTCAGAAATAAGACCTGTTGTTACGTGGTGTATGTACTCTGTGGGATTGTACCTTGAGTGTGTTGTGGTTGTGTTTACTCGTCCTGTAGCCGATGATGCCGGGTTCGAGACGGAGGTCTACAACAACACGGTGGTCCGAACCCCTCACCTGAACGCTCTGGCTGGACGCGGCGTCGTTTTCCGGAACGCCTTCACCTCGGTCAGTAGCTGCTCTCCCAGCCGCTCCACCATCCTCACCGGATTACCACAGGTACGAGCACCTCACACCATCCTTCACACCGACCTCACTGTGAACGTGTAGACGTGTCGTCCCCGTGTGATTCCAGACGTGTTCTTTTCTCTCCTCAGCACCAGAACGGGATGTACGGCCTTCATCAGGGCGTGCACCACTTTAACTCGTTCGACAGCGTGCAGAGTCTCCCGCTGTTACTCCAACAATCCAACATCCACACCGGTGAAGAAAAACACCACCAAACCTGCCAAACACCTGCAGCAAAAATCTACATTCATATTCCAGAAACTTCCATTATAACATCACTTCTTTATGTGAACACATTCCTTTTTTTAGCCATTATAATAAACAAAAAATACATTTTATTAATATTATTAATAACCAGAGCTAAAATACAAAGATCAATGAGATTATCATTTATAATAGAATGAATTATTAATACAAATTTGTTTGGTGTTTGTTGTTCAGGCATCATCGGGAAGAAGCACGTTGGTCCGAGCTCGGTGTTCCCCTTCGACTTCGCCTACACCGAGGAGAACGGCTCGGTCCTGCAGGTGGGACGCAACATCACCCGGATCAAACTGCTGGTCCGGAAGTTTCTGCAGGAACACAAAGAGGAGGAGGAGAGGAGAAGAAGAGGAGGAGGAGGAGCTCGTCCCTTCTTTCTATACGTGGCGTTTCACGACCCTCATCGATGCGGCCACTCGCAGCCTCAGTATGGCTCATTCTGTGAGAAGTTCGGGAACGGAGAGAGCGGAATGGGGAGGATTCCCGACTGGAAGCCGCAGCACTACACACCCGAGCAGGTCAAGGTGAGACTCCACCATCATGACTTTTCATCTCTCATATTTTATATGCTGCTATTTTTATTTCATTAACTACTTTTATCTATTCATTAAATATATAAAAATTGCAATGCACAATGGCTTGTCTATGATTTCATTCTTTTTTCTTCTTCTCAGGTGCCGTATTTCGTCCCGGACACTCCGGCCGCTCGGGCCGATCTCGCGGCTCAGTACACCACCGTCAGCCGTCTGGACCAGGGCGAGTGTTTCCTCTTTACAGAGTTATTACAGAATTATATCATCACCACTGTAAATATTCACTTTATATGTTTGTAATCTGGTTTGCTTGTGTTTAATTCCATTCATTATTAATCCGATATCTGAATAATGAATCCGATTCCATCCTTTCCTGCAGGTATTGGTTTGGTCCTGCAGGAGCTGAGGGACGCCGGGTTCGAGAACGACACGCTGGTGATGTACAGCTCTGATAACGGAATCCCGTTTCCCAACGGACGAACCAACCTGTACGACTCGGGCGTGTCCGAACCCATGATCATCTCCTCACCTGAACACCGAGAGCGCTGGGGACAGACGAGTGACGCCTACGTCAGCCTCCTGGGTAACACACACACACACACACACACACACACACACACACAGCGTCATGTACAGAAATCTTAATGCACCTCTGGTCATTATACACTTTTACTTTATTTAGAATGAAAAGAAAAACGTTGCCATTTTCCTGTGGTGTGTTCTATAACCACAAGGTGGCGCTGTTAACTCACTTTATAGTTCAACTCCATATATCATCATCTACATGGGAACTAATGCTAATAACACTAGTAATCTAAATATAGTAATAATCTGATCATGTTCATATCTAATCGTGATAATCTGATGAAGATTATTATTATTCATTAAAATTATGATAATCTGATGCTAATAATCTGATCATAAATAATCTGATTATAATTTGACAGTAATACTGTGAACCGTTATGAAGATGTGCTGTGGATGTGTGTTTCGTGTTAGACATCACTCCCACTCTGCTGGACTGGTTCTCGGTGCCGTATCCTCCCTACAGCCTGAGCGGCGTGTCTCCGGTCCACCTCTCGGGTCGCTCCCTTCTCCCCGCGCTGTCCTTCGAGCCCGTCTGGGACACGGCGTACTCCAGTCAGAGTCTGCATGAGGCCACCATGTACTACCCGATGCGCTCGGTGAGGCGCGGCCGCTTCGTCCTGCTGCACAACCTGAACTACCGCTCGCCTTTCCCCATCGACCAGGACCTGTACGTCTCGCCCACCTTCCAGGACCTGCTGCAGAGGACGCGGGCGGGCACGCCCACCGGCTGGTTCAAGACCCTGAGGCAGTATTACTACAGGGAGCGCTGGGAGCTGTACGACACGCACTCGGACCCGGCCGAGCAGAATAACCTGGCCTCGGATCCTGCGTACAAAGATGTTCTGGAGCTCCTGAAGGAGCAGCTCCTCAAGTGGCAGTGGGAGACGGAGGATCCGTGGGTGTGCGCTCCGGACGCCGTGCTCGAGGACAAGATGGAGCCCAAGTGCAGACCTCTTTACAACGAGCTGTGAAGGATCGCCGGAGTCACGAGTGTTTCTCCATAACATTAACGAGGAGATGAAAAGTGACATCATCACCCGGAGACGTTCAAATACACGCTCGCTATGAAGTCATCATCGTCATCGACTTCACACAGGAGCCTCGAATTCTTCTATTTTTGATCATTTGCACATATTTTATTTGTGTACAAAAATGTACATATTGATTGTTTTTTTTTAATAAATAAATTATGTAGTAAATATTTTGGTATCTCTGTGTAGATGCATTTCTCTGCATTTGTTGCAGATGTTTTAAAAAATGGAACTAAAATGAAAACATCAGTCTATTTTGTATTAAAAAGCCGCAGACTTCTCCCTCAGTATCTGTGATTGTGTGTTAGAGCGTGTGTGTGTTTTCGGTTGTGTGATTGTGTGTAACACAGTATTGGGTTGCGGAGTCTTAAAGAGAAATCTTAGGAAGTTCAGGTTCATACATTTTACACTGAACTTGTTTTGTTATAACAGATGTGTTATAACCCTCACCTCCTCTACACATCACTAATCAGAGCTGCTGCAGGTGAGACAGAAGATCCCTGAGTCTGAGGTTCATGTGTCACTAATACCTCACTCTGGATGAACTCTAATCAAAAAAATACATTAAAACATCACTGTCACTATAGTTAGGGAAAAAATATATTTTTATATAATTATGCAAATTAGGCGATGATAAAGTATAAATTTACATCTTTAATGACATCTTTTTAGATGGAAAGGTTCCTCAGGAGTTCCTGTTCCTTCTTGAGATTGTTCTTGATGCACGGTTCCGATTTCAGTAATAAAGAGAGAGAGAGAGAGCGCACGAGCGAGCTTTCTTTCACGGCTTGTTATTCGTTTCTCACGTCACAAGTGTGTTAAATTTACGCACGTCTAAAAAAGCCTGACGCTGAATCGCCCACGCTGATTGGACGTGCGCTACACACGGGGCACCTTCACGTCGAGCGCGCGCCTTTACGCGCTCCGGGTGTGTATATAAAGCCCCACACACGCGCTCAGTGGAGTTTACAGATGAAAGAGTGAGAGAGTGAAAGAGATAAACCACACTGAATAGATACATAAATCCACACTACTGACCCGCTGAACAGGAGATGATGATGATGATGGTGATGCCGATGAGGAGGAGGTGCGCGCCGCAGAGGTCCGTGAGGTCCGTCGTGATGCTCGCGGCCGTCGCCGTGCTGCTCACGTGCAGTCCCGCAGACGCGTGGTACAAACAGGCCACTGGTCCGAGCTACTACTCCGTGGGCAGAGCCTCGGGCTTGCTGTCCGGCATCCGCAGGTCTCCGTACGTCCGCAGGTCCGACCCGGAGTCCGCTCTAGACGCGGGAGAGAGCACCGGAAA
Source organism: Silurus meridionalis (assembly GCF_014805685.1). Taxonomy (NCBI): domain Eukaryota; kingdom Metazoa; phylum Chordata; class Actinopteri; order Siluriformes; family Siluridae; genus Silurus; species Silurus meridionalis. The sequence continues at coordinate 18,862,411 of NC_060909.1, forward strand.
CAGCGTGGTGCCCGAGCTGAGCGCGAGACACACGCCGGTCCTCAAGAACATGGTAAATATCATTCTGTGATGCAAATACAACATTCACCCGGGGTTACAGATCAGAATCCAGACAGCGTGGAGCTGCTGCTCATCACCAGTGCACCTGCGCTCACATTACATTCTAAACTCAAGACACGCACCTGGACAGGTAACGCATCAGACTTTCCTGACGAATAGTACCGTGGTTATTAAAGAGACTCCAGATCCACCTGTGCAGAGGTGCAGACTGATAAACACACAATGCAGATGTGGAGGGATCCTGTGCGCGAAATCAATTCGGCTTTATTTCAGATTCGTGTGAAAACGTGATATCCGGGTTCAAATCTCACGTCTGCAATTGAATGGAATTCTGTTTTACACGCCTAATGTGTAAAAGGTGAAAGGTAAAAATAAACAGATAAGTAAAGAAGTGGGCGCGCGTTTTTTGGACAAGGACGCGAGGATTCTATATTTTAATATGTTTCTACATTAAATCCTTTGAATAAATCACATTTCTCGGGTAAAAGCGAGCTGGTTTTTATTCCTACACTAATAACATGCGTGATGATCTGCGTTTCAACGTGAAAAATAAACCATTCAATTCGCTTTAAACTGTAAACACGCAGCAGGGCGAGTCATAAAGTCTACACGTGAAAAAGAATGAAAACTGAGATCAGATTGTGTGTGTGTGTGTGTGTTTCCAGGCCATCTGCATCAAGGACATTTCTCCGAACCTCCAGAGCTGTGAGTTGATGCAGGACGGCTGGAACACGTTCCGGTGCAGGGCGGAGGTTCTGCTGGCGCTCGACTCGCTCGACTGCTTGGTGGCGTGAGCGACGTGCGAACACGGAACCCGAACTCGGTCCTGGATTCCCCGTGGTTCTCCAGGACCAGGGACGGAAACCTGTCTCCTGAACACCCATTTCCTGCTGTTCCATTCTATAATAAATAAATCAACCCTAATACACAACAGTGTCATTTAGACAAGACGAGATCTGTAGTGGTACTCTAAAAGTACGGTACTTTCCGGTCTGATTAGAATGCTCTCCGACGCGCTTGTGTTCGGATCTCCAGCTCTACTTGGACTCCTTGAATGTTATTTATTTTCCATTATTTTATCCACAGAAATCTACTTCACTAAAATGTTCTATATATGTGTGTGTATCTGTACACAAATATCTGAACGTGTGAATGTGTGTGAGAGAAACAATATTGCTGTTTGTCCCTTCTGTAGCTAAATGTGTGTAAATGTGTGTAAATGTGTAAATGTGTATAAAATGTTATTTTATTTATTAAACTCGACAGACGGTTGATTGGTGTGTGTAGCTTGGTGTGTGTAGCGTATGGGGTTTTTTTGCTCAAGAAATAAAACAAAGGGGACATTTTGTCGATTATATCGGTTATATGAAATATATCACGATGTTCATGACAGTATATTATCATCAAAGAATCTTAAATACTGGATCATTTTGGCTTTGATCGTTTACGCCTTATAAACAGAACGTACACAATTTACATGAAAAATCATATAAGGCACAGGAAGTTGTGTCCCAAACATAAAAACACAAAGTGCTTCACAGCTTCATCGCTCAACAAAAACAAATGTAACTCTGAGATGTTCAACAAAAAAAACCAAAACAAAACAAAACAAAAAACTAAAAAAGAGGGTGTCCACAAACCTTTGGTGCTTGGCCCCCTAATAACAATAGTAACAGTTAGACAAATCATTGCTTCATGACTTCGTAAACATACACTGTGTGTGTGTGTGTGTGTGTGTGTGTGTGTGTTCTGAAGTGTGTTCACTTCTTGTTTATTATTAACTCAGACCTCTTTTTATGGTAAATATTAGCAGGAGGAAGAAAAAACCACACTCCGGTTCATGACACCAGCAAAGGACACCCTGTACACACACACACACACACACACACACACACACACACACACACACACACACACACACACACACAATTCAACAGTTCAAGCACACGATCAATCGGTCCCTTGGACAGTTAAAAAGCACGTGCACTGGTAACGTGAATCATCTTACGCAAAAACAAAACAAACAGTTACATCCATGTAAATGAGCCGTTGTTATAGAAACGAACCACAGATCAGAATGCTATTCCAGCTGCTGTTATAGGAAATGATTGAACACATTGTGATTTGTAAATTCAACAAATAAGAAGTTAGTGGGGAGGGGGACCTTTTAGGAAACCTCCAGGCTGGAGCTCTGTCTTCAAACAAGTGTGTGAAGAAATCGTTAAATTAGAAGGTCACCGCACGACTACTCCGTATGGCACAGTACAAATGTCTTCACTATTATTCCAAAACAGGGAATGTTCTTCATCATCATCATGTTTTTCATCAAGTCCTCCGATTAGGAATTCTGAAGTTATTCTGACGGGACCGCATCAATCGCTGGAACCATAAATGTCCTTATTGCACAACAGATCCGACACTTTGTTCTTTAATATGTACTGTATCACTCACTCACTTTCCAACTCTCTCTCTATCTCGCTAATCCCCTCTTCCTCTGTCTCTCACGCTTCATCTCACAACCTCTCACTTCCTCAGTCATACCCTCTATATTCACTTCTCTATCTATCTATTATCCATCCATCCATCCATCCATCCATCCATCCATCCATCCATCACCACTCTCTTGCACAATCTTTCTCTTTAAGTCTCTTAGTATCTCTCTCTTTTGGCATATTCCACACTCTCATGCTCATTTTTTTGAGACTGTACAGTGTGCATCTCAGAGCAGTGAAACAGCCTCCAGGTTCTCCTTCATGATGGTGTCCATTACCACCTGGAACACCACCTGCACGTTGGAGGTGTCTGTCGCCGTGGTGAAGTGGTGGTAGATCAGCTTCCGGGGCGTGGTGTTCAGAGAGACGAACGTGGAGGCGATAAATCGAGCGGCAGAATCAACATCGCAGTCAGCACCTGCACACAGAGAGAGAGAGAGAGAGAGAGAGAGAGACCTTTATTTCGAAACATTCATGACATGGTTTATTAACACACAAATACAATAGATTAAAAACAAGAATCAAATTAAACAAATAAATTAACAAAGTAAATGTAATTTTGTATCTTTCATATGAGTGGACAGAGTAAGACAGTGAAATATAGAGTGACAAAGTATGAGAGTTAGAAACAGAGAGACACAGTGAGACAAAGTTTGAGAGTTAGAAACAGAGAGACACAATGAGACAGAGTGGGAGATAGAAACAGAGAGACACAATGAGACAGAGTGAGAGATAGAAACAGAGAGACATAATTAGACAGAGTGAGAGATAGAAACAGAGAGACACAATGAGACAAAGTGAGAGATAGAAACAGAGAGACACAATGAGACAGAGTGAAAGATAGAAACAGACTACAGGTAAATGCTGTATTTATTTCTCAGTTTCTCACCTCTGTAGAGGGGCAGGTAGTGTCTGAGGTGCCGCCCCGAGTGCAAGATCTTCTCTTGGAAAAGATCGATTTTGTTCATGAACAAAATCTGGAGGGGAAAAAAAGAAACAATTAATCTCTATTTAATTTATTAACCTAAAAAGTGTGTACAATAGAATCGTTTTATTCATAAATATCTAACATGATCACATTTGCTTTGTGCTGATAAGGTAATGGCGTTGGTGTTTTATGGAATATTATTAACCTTTTCACCTTGACATTATCATTGCAAAATCTCTGACTAATAGTGTTTAATAAAATATCCTCTGTGTGTGTGTGTGTGTGTGTGTGTGTGTGTGTGTGTGTGTGAGAGAGAGAGATTCATAAGAAGTGTTTATCTCAATCTGAACAACAATCCAGATGATAACAGTTCACCTGCCAGATCACTGGGAAAAAAAAGTCTCGGGTGACAATTAAAAAGTTTGCCAGACGATATTTTTGGCTTCTAACAAAGTGACTGTGTGTGTGTGTGCCTTCACCAAACCAATAATAATCACAATCTATTAACACAATGTTAGACACACCAGGGGGCGAGAGAGCGAGAGAGAGAAGCGTGAGAATGAGTGAATAAGTGAGTGATAGAGAGAGAGGAAGCGGGTGTGGTTCAGTAGCCATGCCCTTGTGACAGAACAAATGGTTGGTCAGTGATGACTTCAGCGTTGGAGTTGGTGAAGTTTAGAGTGATGAGTAATACAGCAGGGTGTGTGCGTGTGTGTGTGTGTGTGTGTGTGTGTAAAAAAGATGAGTAAATGAGCTCATTAAACACACACACAGTGGATAAAGTATATGCTTGTGTGTGTGATCAGAAGATGCCTTGATCACACACCTGCAGCTTAATAACACTTGTCATAACACTCATATCACACACACACACCAACCACTGGTGTCAGTCTTTCCTTTTTGCCCAATATATTTCAGACCATTAGTCAGTCATTACCTGTATATACAACAGTTTCTGTCTATCTATCAGTCTTTTTGTTTATCTATCAGTCAGAAATATCTATATATTACTGTCTATCTATCAGTTCTTCTCTATCTATCCATCAGTCTATCTGTCTTGCCCAGTCTCTCTCTCTGTCTGTCTCTTTATCTGTACAATATAAATGAAGGACTCTCCTCTCTTACAGCAGATGTGAGATCAGTGACATGAGCGATAGTGTTCATGATCGTTGCTATGACAGCGAAGTCAAAATCATAAAGGCTTGTCTGCGCAGTCACGGTGCAGGAACCCCACAGACTAACGCTCAGTTAAATACAAACCTAATACATTTATACACATAATCTGTGTTTATTAGTTTTCACACAGTTTTTGGTCCCATCTGTGCTCTGTGTGTGTGTGTGTGTGTGTGTGTGTGTGTGTGTGTGTGTGTGGCGGGAGATTCTCTCTTCAGGCTACTCGGCTCCTACCATAGAGGTGCTCCTGAAGAACACATTGTTGCAGATGGAGGAAAACAGCCTAAGGCTCTCCTGCAGCCGGTTCTAAAGAGAACACACACACACACACACACACACACACACACACACACACACACACACACACAGTGTGCTATCAGAATAAAACTCTGTTGGGTGGAATTATAGCACACTTTTTTTTTTAAATACAAAAATACAACTGTAGAACCAACTGAGTTAAGCGGATAATACATGACTTACGATGAAGATACGTTCCGATGACCCCATATGTGCATATATATATATATATATATATATATATATATATATATATATATATATATACACACACACACACACACACACACACACCAAACAGGCCTAACATTATGACATTATAATATTATGAGTGGTGAAGTGAAGAACACTGATGATCTCTTCATCATGGCACCTGTTATTGGGTGGATTTATTCATCAGGCATCAAGTAAATATTTTGTCATCAAAGTTGATGTTAGAAGCAGAAAAAATGGGCGAGCCTAAGGATTTAAGCGAGTTTGACAAATTGTGGCGTCTAGACGAATGGGTCAAAGCATCTCTAAAACTGCAGCTCTTGTAGGATGCTACTGGTCTGCGGCGGTCAGAGGGAAGGAACAGTGGTGAACCGGCGACAGGGTCGTGTGGGACGAGGATCATTGATGCACATGAGGGAGCGAACGCTTACTATGGTAACAGGGTGTAAATTGGCATGGCTCTCACCATGGAAGGATCCTCCACCAGGGTCATGTCGTATCCGCTCAGAGAGACAACAAACAGCACGGCCCGGACATCCTCAAAACAGCTGATCCACTTCCTCCTCTCCGTCCGCTGGCCTCCGACATCATACAGCCTGGAGAGGCAGAAAAATACAGAGGTGTATCGGGAGGAAATTATGGGATGGCCAAATAAACACAAGGGCAGTTAGACATAAATTACTCTGCATGACGTATGATGAAACAGAATGAACAGATGCATCATGAGACCTCTCATACCAAATCTCAAAGTCAGGTGTGTTTTATTCGACACGCACACACACGCACACAGAGAAACATCAAGAGGCGTATTTTCACACAGAGTCGTTTTATTTCCCCCTGATTTTATATCTCCTCAATGCACACGAGTGTCAGAGGGCCACTCGTCCATCTGCCTCAATCAGCGCTCGGAGACGAGCAGGAAAACAGGAATCGAGGGCAATCACGCAGTCAAGAGGTAAACAGGTGACCACATGTGAAAAGGTCATTCTCCACAGAGAGCGTGTGCTGCTTTCCATTTCCTCATTCTCCTCCTGAATTCACCTGAACGATTCCTGTACACGTCTGCCATGAGCTAGAACGACTGATCAAGCCTTTATCTATTTTACACACACACACACACACACACACACACACACACACACACACGTTCCACAGGATGATCTAATCAAACGACATGTGTGTTAGAACTTGGTTAAACACTCGAATGCTTTAAACACATTCAGAACGATACAATTAAACCCAATTTAGTCAATGCTAACGTTTATTCGTAATAAAATTCCACACTGTGTGTGTATTAAGCTCTAATCTATAATATAAACAGAGAAATACAATACAAATCCCTCAGAACACAATGCAGGAAATAGATGTTTAACATGACAGTTTAATCACACAAATATCACACACACACACACACACACACACAAACAGACAGGAAAAGGCAGACAGGAAGCTCAGGTAGAGGCAGACAGGAGATCAGGAAGAGGCAGACAGGAGAGGCAGACAGGAGATCAGGAAGAAGTAGACAGGAAGATCAGGTAGAGGCGGACAGGGAGATCAGGAAGAGGCAGACAGGGAGATCAGGAAGAGGCAGACAGGGAGATCAGGAAGAGGCAGACAGGAAGATCAGGTGGAGCCAGACAGGAGATCAGGAACAGGTAGACAGGAAGAGGCAGACAGGAGATCAGGAACAGGTAGACAGGTAGAGGCAGACAGGAAGATCAGGAAGAGGCAGACAGGGAGATCAGGAAGAGGCAGACAGGAAGATCAGGTAGAGGCAGACAGGGAGATCAGGAAGAGGCAGACAGGAAGATCAGGTAGAGGCAGACAGGAGATCAGGTAGAGGCAGACAGGGAGATCAGGAAGAGGCAGACAGGAAGATCAGGTAGAGGCAGACAGGGAGATCAGGTAGAGGCAGACAGGGAGATCAGGTAGAGGCAGACAGGGAGATCAGGTAGAGGCAGACAGGGAGATCAGGTGGAGCCAGACAGGGAGATCAGGAACAGGTAGACAGGAAGAGGCAGACAGGGAGATCAGGAACAGGTAGACAGGTAGAGGCAGACAGGAAGATCAGGTAGAGGCAGACAGGGAGATCAGGAAGAGGCAGACAGGGAGATCAGGAAGAGGCTGACAGGAAGATCAGGAAGAGGCAGACAGGGAGATCAGGTAGAGGCTGACAGGGAGCTCAGGTAGAGGCAGACAGGGAGATCAGGAAGAGGCTGACAGGGAGCTCAGGTAGAGGCAGACAGGGAGATCAGGAAGAGGCTGACAGGGAGCTCAGGTAGAGGCAGACAGGGAGATCAGGTAGAGGCAGACAGGGAGATCAGGAAGAGGCTGACAGGGAGATCAGGAAAAAGCAGACAGGGAGAGGCAGACAGGAAGAGGCAGACAGGGAGATCAGGTAGAGGCAGACAGGGAGATCAGGAAAAGGCAGACAGGGAGAGGCAGACAGACACACACAAACAGACAGGAAAAGGCAGACAGGAAGCTCAGGTAGAGGCAGACAGGGAGATCAGGAAGAAGTAGACAGGGAGATCAGGTAGAGGCAGACAGGGAGATCAGGAAAAGGCAGACAGGGAGAGGCAGACAGGAAAAGGTAGACGATAAGACGCAGAGAGATGCAGACTTTTTAGTCCTTTTAGTATAAATTAAACACAGACAGGGAGAAGAATAAAAAAAAAGAAAAATCCCTAATCAAATTAAAATAAAACCATATAAAGGTGACATGAGAAAGTGGATTAAAAAGAAGAAGAATTCATTCAGGAGCGTTTAATTGAAATGTGTGAACGAAAGCTGTATTTAAAACATTTGGTTTCAGTACGCTTTATGAAAAAGTCACATCAGGGAAATAAAACGTGATGGGAGTTTCTCTTCAGACAAACCCGGGTGAGACAGGGCTCACTTAATACTGAAGATAAACAGATAAATAGTCAAGAGGTTGTGTGTGTGTATTAAACGGCTCATAATCCAAACCTCCCACAATCCTTTGCTCCATTTGAAATGAAATGCGCATGTAATCGTGCCCATTAACATTTAAATGGCCTGGAAGGAAAAGAATTACCCACAATCCTCTAGGGTGGGGGTGGGGAGTAATCAGGCATCTGGTGGTGGAGTGTGAGTGTAATGGGACGTGAGGGACGATTGAGGGGGTGAATATTTGCGTGGCGTAGTTAAAGCGGTGCTGAAGGTCCAGAGCGTAAGAGAAGTGTTTTAGTGCTGATCAGAACTGCTTTTGCTCTTACTGCGTTTAATTCACTGCAGTAGCTGCATATTTGGCGTTTTTACCTGAACACCAGGTGTTTTACTTTAAACTGAGTCTCGATGACACCTGTGGTGCGGATTCTGACCCTCAGCACGTCCATCTCCGTGGGCACGTAGTCCGCTGACACGATCCGGGCCATGTTATCGAAAAAACTACGGAGACAAAAAAAGAGAACAGAATTATGCATTTATATTAATTTCCTTCATTCAAAAAGGTGATGTTTTCAAATAGAAGTTCATCTGAATCGGAGCCTCTTTGCTTTATCTTAAGCTGTTTGCTCAGCAGGGCACTGATATCGATACCTGTGTGACAAGAAACACTACGCATATGCTAATTAAAACACTGAATATTCATATCGCAGTCTTTCCTACCTATGGTGTATTTGTAGATGCCTGAGGAAGCGATGAGCCTGAGCAGGATTATCCTCCGAGTCCTCTGGGTTCTTATTTACATTATATTGCTGAGGCTTAAGAACCCATTTCAAGGGCACTTGGTGGTGCTGGGATGTGAACTCATGACCTTCTGATCAAACGTCTAAAACCTTAAACAATAATTAACACTTCCCCAAACATGCCGTTGCTCTGAATCTCAAAATCATTTGTACACAATTTAAATCGTCTCTATGGGTGGACGTTCACCAAAAGTCAGTAAGAAGGGATTAGAGGAAGAAAACAACTGAACGAGCACAAGAAACTCTGAACATGATGTTCCCACCACCATGCTTCACTGCAAGAATAAAACATGATTTTTTTTTTTTTTTGCAAAGTAGCACTTATTTAACCCCAAACTTCCTGTTTATGATCCTCCAAAAGACTTTACAACCTAAACAAGACTGTTGTAGCTCCTCCAGCACCTCTTGTATTAAGATATACTGAATACACTTTAGGATTTGTTTCACCACGATACTGAGTCACCACATACACACACATATACACACACACACACACACACACACACACACACACACACACACACACACACACAAACAAATGCCTCTAAGTGCCAAAGCGATTAGTTGACATTCCGAGATTAGTCTGATCAGATAAACCCCCTGGCCAGAAGTTTTAGCCTTAGGTGTGCATTTAACTGTGGGAGTGTTAGTGTGTGTGTGTGTGTGTGTGAGATGATCCCCACCACAGCGACATTACTGGCCTTAAGATCTCAGCAGCTCACAGCAGGCAATGAAAGTCAGTCATCTCCAACTCTCCTAAACCCTACTGCTAACTCCCGCACCACCCTTCTTCATCTGATTATCATCAGCTCAACCCTGCTGACTGATCACACACACACACAGGATTATTTATATATATATATATATATATATATATATATATATATATATATATATATATATATATATATATATATATATATATGATAATAGTCAAAGGTCTTTATCAAGATTTTTCTGAACATTTGTATTTAAACTGTAAATTACTGTTTTGGTTTTGATGATGAGAACTAAAAATGAGAGAGATGGACTTATAGATGCAGACAGATTGATAGACAGATAAACAGACAGACAGGTAGAGAAACAGACAGATTGATAGACAGTCAAACAGACAGACGGGTAGAGAAACAGACAGACGGGTAGAGAAGCAGACAGATGGGTAGAGAAGCAGACAGACGGGTAAAGAAACAGACAGACGGGTAGAGAAACAGACAGACGGGTAGAGAAGCAGACAGACGGGTAGAGAAGCAGACAGACGGGTGGAGAAATACACAGACTGACAAAAAAAATGGTACTCCGTGTCTTTTGGTTGTAACAGGCAGGAAATAAAGGACCCCAGGTGCACAAAGAAAATGTGGAATGTCTGACCTTTTCAATACACCAAAATAATGTGTGTGTGTGTGTGTGTGTGTGTGTGAGATAAACAGAAAACAAAGAGAAAACAACGTAAAGAACAAATAAAAGTATGATGTGAAGCTCTGTAATCATTAAAAAAAGAACTGTTCTTTTAGATCAGTGTTCTGTTTTAGAAAAATAATCATAATAATCAAAAATCATTCCACTCTGAGGTGTTAACAGCAACTCTGCTTCATTTCACCACAACACACACACACACACACACAACTATTTTAATATGCTTTACAGCCTGCCAGTAAATCCAAAATAAACAGCTCTGAGGTGTGCACACTCTCCACTTACACACAACTACACAGTACTAATTGCCATTTAAAACACAAACACACACACACACCTTTTACTCGGATACTCATTTGCTGTGACGCATGACACACTGTTGCGACACAGGAGCCCTGAGCTGTAGAATTGAAATAATTACCCTCCTGGTGTTTTATCTCGGCCCCACAAGTGTGTGCGCATGCATGCACACACACACACACACACACACACACACACACACACACACACACACACACACACACTAACAACCCGCAACCCACTCTTCCCACGCAATCAGTGTATAAACTGCTTATAAGACAGCACGCATGAACCCCCGATTGGGCAGTTTGTGGGCACTAATTGGTGCCTCTAGAGAACATGTCCAGTATTAAACCTCTGTGTTGATTATAAAAACAGATGATTTTTTGTGTAATGATCACTAAATATTAGCTTTTTAACAAACATACAGATGTAAAACATGAGTGAGCAGTAACCGCACACTCCACTGCCACAGCCATACACACTATACACACATTCAATGCCTACAATGCCACACATTTACACACACACACACACACACTTTGTGTTTGCTTTCAACATAGAACATGCAACTTTATGTCAAAGTCTCAGCTAATCGCTAAACTCAATGGTAAATGTATTGGGACACCCGACAAAGTTTGAGGAACACTACTGTGTAGGACGTCTTTGGACGTGGCAGCATAAATGTTTCCTTTTACTTGAACTAGAAGACCAAACCTGTTCCAGCACAGCAATACCTCCATGAAGATCTGCTTTACATGGGTTACAGTGGAAGATCTTGAAACCCTAATGAACCCCTTTGGAATTTGTTTTTTCATGCTGACTGCACCCCAGGCCTCCCCATTACATCTACATCAGTACCTGACTTTACTAACACTCCTGTGGTTGAATGAATACCCACAAATCTCCACAAAATCTAGTGGAACATCTTTGGTGAAAACGTTTGGTTCTCCATTGTTTTTTGTTTCCCCAACCATCCTGTCCTGCAACCTGATTGGTCCGGAATAAAAAAGTAAAATGTATGAAAAAAGCGAGAGTCTATCGAAAAAATATTTTACATTTCAGCCATATTGTAATAGAATATGTATGAGGTCACAGGTCGGAGGTCTCTGGTAAGGTCACGTGCCCAATTACAGCCTTGTGAAACGTCTCATTTCTGGCGAGTTCGCTGGTTGATAAATGTATTCATGAGATATTTAAAAAGACCAGAGCGCTCTGCATGTCTGAGGTAGACAGGAGCTTGTAGGACGGCTCTACTGACATCGATTCTCCAACATATATATCCTATTCCTAGAGTCTGTTCTATGCATGGAGATCATGTGACACTATTTACACTATATTGCTAAAATGTAATGCTCCCATGAACATCATATTGAATGTCACCGTATGCTGTAAGATTGCAATTTCCCATGAACTAAGATTTCCAGTGTTCCTACATGTAAACAAAGCTGAGCTCCATGAAGACATGATGTGCTGTTGTGGAGCTTATAGTGGAAGAACATGGGTGTACTGGGGTGCACCGGACCTTCTCAAGCTCGCTGAACGCTTAGGATTAACTAAAACTGGACTCACTCACCTCCTCAAACATCTCATATATGCTCGTTCTTATTCTAACAGCAAAGGGAGCTGCAACGAGATGTTCATGAAGAACCTATAGGATCAATGTTCAGGAATGTAGAGGGGTTGAGTACTTAAATGCAGTGCTGTTATAATAAAGCATTTCTGAGCCGTTGCTATGGAAAAGATCAGATAATCATACTGTTGTGTAAAAACAATTTACCCTGTAATGTTTGTGTGTGCATGTAGCTGAAGTGTGTGTTACTCACTAGAGCGCAGAGTCGTTTAGTTCGTACTCGTAGCCTCGTGACGCCGCAGACCGCACCCCCTGATCCGCCCACAAACAGGAAAGGGCGTGGCTTATGAATGGAAAAAGCACCTGCTCTTCATCGAAGCACCGCCCACACGATAGAACCGAGTGGGCATGGACCTGCTCCACACACACACACACACACACACACAAACAAACACAAACACACGTAAGCCTCCGCAGAAATGCCACGTCACATTTTCAGCTTGCTAAACACACAAAATGAGGTATTTTTTGGTTTAAAAGAAAGAATGAAAAAAAAGGAGGCGGGAGGATGCGTTTAAAAAAAGAGCCATCTGTATGACTCATCACTACCACGCGGTAATTAGTCTCCACGGCGCATGCTAACCGCCTGGTAATTACACAGCGTGTGTTTAAGAAGCGAGATGACATGGCAGCGATGCAGCACATTTACTGCACCTGCAAAACACATGTGTCTGAGAGAGAGAGAGAGAGAGAGAGAGAGAGAGAGAGAAAACAGATCAGAGAGATTACCGTAAGTGACTTGTGTTACTGTGAATGTTGACTAGTACACTGTGTTTGGACACTAAGTTGGTGATTTTTCTTTATTTAAATTATTTTTAACATTGTACTATTCAACAGAATATCTTTAATAGTTTAAAGTGTAAAAAGTAGCTCCATTTAGCTTTGATGAATGTCATGGCACACCAATGATATTCTCTTATCAGATTCATGACGACGTCAACTTTATACTTAGTGATACGTTATACTTTTATACTTATACTAATTTGTACATGTTGGACAGTCGTAAAAAGTATTTCACTACATGTCGTACTCTGTATGAATGTGTATGTGACAAATAAAATGTAGAATTTGAATTGGATTGGAATGGTTTTCGGTTCACAAGTGTGTTTTGTGCAGAGTTCAGGGTCCAAAGTCCAAATTTGAGATTTTTGGTTCTAAGCACTGTGTCTTTGTTTTTTGAGAACAAAATTGAGAGCACACGTATCCAGCATGGCTACCACAGCATTTTGCAGCACCGTGCCATCCCATCTGGTTTACGCTTAGTGGGACCATCATTTGTTTTCCTTCTGAACAATGACCCCGAACACACCTCTAGGTTCTGTAAGGAGAGTGATGGAGCACTGCCTCGGATGACCTGGTCTCACGATCACATGACCTAAATCCAGCGAGCTGATTTGGGATGAGTTGGACTGCAGAGTGAAGGAAAAGCAGCCAACAGGCACTCAACACCTCAGGGAACTCCTTGAGATTGTTGGAAAACCATTCCAAGTGACTGAGTGAGAAAAGGTATGCAAAGCCCAGAGTGTGCAAAACTGTTATCAAAGCAAAAGGGTGGCTACTTTAAAATATCTTAAATATAAAACATATTTATAGTTTGGATGTCTTCAGCATTAATGTTGAAAATAAATAAAAACCACTAAAGGAGAAGGTGTTTTCCAGAAGACACGGGGCAATACATTGAGTGTGGGTAAGAGAGAGAGAGAGAGAGAGAAAAGGAACGATAGATGGGGAAAGAGAGAGAGAAAGCGAGAGATGGAGAGAGAGATACAGACAGTGCAGCTTCTGCCACCTAGTGCACCTCATAAAATCTGCAGCTCTGTTTTTATATTTATTTAATACAATATAATATTTAAATATTCATCACATTCAGCACCAATACTTAACATTTCAGTTCTGATGATTTCTGTGCCTTTGTGACCTCGTCCAAGTGCGATGCTGCATGTGTTATTCTCAAAGGAAAGGCAGGAGAGACTATGATTACACATGCTAATGTTATAAATGCTAGTGTCGATGTATTTGATATTAATGAGAATGCTGCATTATGTTCCAGAAAAGCACACTTGCTCCTCACTGCTCCAGGATCGACCCTGAGCTCGGCCAGTCACAGTGTCTGTGTGCTATTCTCTAGCAGGACATCTTTTATGCAAATGAGCCGACAAATCTCAGCCAATCAGATGAGTACATTAATGATAATTCTTTATATTACAGTAATGTCTGAAACATTGCGCAGTATTATGATGCTGTGTATGTGTGAGACCTTGTTCTTGTTGTTGGCCAGGTTGATTCGGAGCACACCCATCCCGTGCAGCACAAACTTCATCGACGTCAGTAGGTTGTCCAAAACAGCCGGCTAAAGCAGAAGAAACACTAGTGAGCTTGTCTTTGTCGTTTACTGTAAGTGTGTAAAACTGCTGCATGTTCACACATTCATTTAACCCACGTGTGTACTGAGGAAAAAGCCAGTGGGCTGTGTCCCAAATCACTTTTTATTACAAAGTAGATCCATGTGGTTTAGTTAAAAATAAATAAATAAATAAAAAAAGAGAGAGAGAAAACAGAAAGACATACTGACAAGAACAAGAAAGAGAGTGCTCAGGAAATTGACTCTTGTCCTGTGACGTTACTTATTCAGAATCATCAGATGATTCCACTCGACATCTGCACGTTCACCTTTCACCTCTGTGCACAGAAGTTCATGAGATACGGTCTGCATCCCAAATTACACCCTGCTGAGACCTCGTGCAGTGTAATAGACTCATCTTATTGATACAGGTGTGTGTTATGCATATAGAGAAACAGAGAGAGAGATGGAAACAGACACACACACACACACACACACAGAATCTCACAAAAGTAACACCCCTTCAGCATCCATTTTAGTGTCTTCTTAAGATATATGGATATATTTTAGAGTATCCGTGTGCAGTTTGTGTATCAGTACTGATTTACCGCAGCTCCCCAGTACCAGACGCACTCATGCAGCTCCAGACCATGATGCTGCCACCTCCATGCTTGACTGTAGGTAAGACACAATTTTCTTGGTTCTCCTCACCAGGGTGTCACCACACATGCTGAACATTATCTGATCCAAACAAGTTAATCTCAGTCTCATCAGACCACAGGACATGGTTTCAGTAGTTTATGCTCTTGGACAGGTCGTCTTCGGCAAACTGTTTGAGGTCTTTCTTGTGAGCAACTTGAGAAGAGGCTCCTTCTGGGATGATGCCATACCCCTGGGTATGACACTGACCACTGTACTGTAACTCAGTTTGAGGGTGATGCTGATTTATTTATACCCTCAGTCCTCTTTGTGGGAAACTACAATATGCTCATGGTGGTTCTCACTCTCCGGTGTTTTGTAGTGTTTAAAGACTATAATCACACTCTTGATGTCACCCAAATGAGGATGGGTTCCCCTTTTGAGTCTGGTTCCTCTTAAGGTTTCCTCCTCATAACATCTAAGGGAGTTTTTCCTTGTCACAATCACCCCAGTCTTCATCATCATAAACACATCATTCACTTTAATTCTAAAATTCAGTAAAGCTGATTTGAGACGATGTCCATTGTGAAAAAAGCAACAGAAATCAACTTGACTTAATAAATCTCAAAACCTCAGAGAGTCTTTACCATGTAGAACATCCAGTGGTCATTGTGAGAGAATTTAACTCAAAGCACCAGATTTTAACTGCTCTAATAGAAGATACACAAATGTATATGGTTCTGATAAGCAGACAAAAACACATTTAGACAATAATGTGTGTATGTTGTTATTTTCAGCAGACAGTAAATCAGTACTGATACACAAACTGCACACTGAGACTCGAAATATATCCACCTTTCATTTCTATAGTATTGTTTCTTAAGAAGATAAAATGATACGGAGAGAGAGAGAGAGAGAGAGAGAGAGAGAGAGAGAGAGAGAGAGAGAGAGAGAGCACAGTGTCTCTAATCACTCCACATTGGTCTGTAGTGCACTACATAGTTTCCCTCCTTCCCCTGTCATTTGGGGTTGAAACAGGGACTACATGAGGTAAAGATTACCTCCAGAATGCACACTTAGCTGTGACCTTTGACCCCTAACTACAGTATCAACCCCACGTTAGGAATTCTCTGGAATGTCGGAATGTTTTTCTTGCACACAGAAAAAGGGCTCTTCGATTATACATGCTGTGTGTCTCGCTGTAAGTTTACACACTCCGAGGAACAAGCGGTCGGCATTTTATGCAATTATTTTGAGAACGTTGGGTTCTGAGTGGATTCTGGACCCTGGGAGACTGCAGTCTTGAACCCTGGCGTTTCCGCGTGTCCAAGACAAACATGTAGCTGTGCTGTGAACTGTTTGTGTTCAGATGGACGGGAGATGAGCTGGCTTATTGAAAAGACTTTCTGTGTTGCTCCACAGGCGAGGAATGCTTTTATTCTTCAGCCATTTCATCTGCTCTTATAGATCCTCTCTCTCTCTCTCTCGCCTGCAGCACATTCTACACCGATACCCACTTCAGAGATTTCATATCCAATTCCCACAGCTTCATCCATCACAAAATACACACTAACCCTCCAGAGGAGTGACACATAAAGGTGGAAACATATAGTAAGAGTGTCGTCATCACCATGTCCTTATACTTCACCCTCGTATTATGGTGTTAAATACTTTAGACACTAACAGTATAACACTACAGACCACTCATTATTCTTCAATCTTTCACTGCTCTCTTAGCAGGTATATGCCCCGCCCCCCCCCGGGGTTGAAGGAAAGAGGTGTGGCCTCTGTTCATAAACCCCAGTGAAGGAAGGAGGTGTGGCCTGTGTTCATTAACCCCAGTGAAAGAAGGAGGTGTGGCCTGTGTTCATTAACCCCAGTGAAGGACGGAGGTGTGGCCCGTGTTTATTAACCCCAGTGAAGGACGGAGGTGTGGCCCGTGTTTATTAACCCCAGTGAAGGACGGAGGTGTGGCCCGTGTTTATTAACCCCAGTGAAGGAAGGAGGTGTGGCCCGTGTTTATTAACCCCAGTGAAGGAAGGAGGTGTGGCCGGGTTCATTAACCCCAGTGAAGGAAGGAGGTGTGGCCTGTTTTCAGTGAAGAAAGGAGGTGTGACCTGTATTCAGTGAAGAAAGGAGGTGTGACCTGTATTCAGTGAAGGAAGGAGGTGTGGCCCGTGTTCATTAACCCCAGTGAAGGTAGGAGGTGTGGCCCATGTGTGAAGACCATGATGCGTCATGTAGTGTAAATGAAGAGAGTAAATGTTAAAGGAGGAGGTGTGTGTGTGTGTGTGTGTGTGTGTGTGTGTGTGTGTGGGGGTGACGCTGCAGCACAGACAATGCAGTGATTAAGTGAACGAAGAAGAGATGAATAAGGAGATTTAGAAAACAGAAAAAGGATAAGAAACACTCCCAAGATATACAGGTTACAACAGATCCTTGGTGAACTATCATACACAAAGACACACACACACTCACAAGCATACATAAGGCTTATGCGCATGCATGTGCATAACCACACCCTTCTGCAGCTCCAGTTTACTGTGCAATTAAAGAAAGCCAAAGCTTTGATTACAGACTGACTCCAAGTTCATGACCCTGTACCTCGGCCATAATGACAACCCTTTCGCCTGTGTGTGTGTGTGTGTGTGTGTGTGTGTGTGTGTCAGAGAGAGAGAAAGAGCTCACAAAGATGATCATGTTTACGCACACATCATTAACTTCAAGAAATCTCAGTACACGCTTGAACACAACGATTCTTCTGATCTTCCCAGAAATACCATGGATTTATGTTGAGAAAAGACATTTGGTTTGACCTTGAGGTTAAGAGTGCACTACAAAAAATCCATTTAGGACACAGCCAGAGGGAGGTTGTGACCCAAGAGTGGTGTCCAGAATCACTCATCTTACATTCACTATGTATGAGGGAGAGAAATAAATACAGCTTGATAAAGGCTGTGTTTCAAAGCACTCCTTGTGATTAAGGTCTAATAAAGGAATGGTTTAGTAAAAGATAATTATTTCTACAATCATTTGGGATAGAGTCAGAAAAGTGTCCAAAATCACACGTCCTCATCTCCAGGGTTCCTCGATTCTATCCTGTGCTGTGTTCAGTTCAGCATGTTCTCCCTTTTCTGCCCAATAATTTACAGGGTGGATTAGGGAGTGTGCATTTTTGAATAAATAATAAACACTAAAGATCTAAATCACATTTGCTTACTGATGATGGATAAAGTGAACTGGAGCAGACCCTCAAAAATGTTTAGAGATATGGGCTGCTCAGTGCTAGCTGAGAGTGCACTCACAAAAAGATAATAGTGATTTGGGACAGAGCCAGATGAGGTGACCGACCTGCTCTGAACTCGAGACTATTTACATTTGCACACTATTGTTCTGATTTTTAGGAGAACGCTGGAATATAAGCTCCAGGTTATTTTTTCGGTTTCTGTAGCACTATGAAAAACAAACTTTACAAACACGAGATATGAAGAAACAGGTGAGTGATAAATTCCTCCTGAGGATGAGGAATGCAGAGAAACGAGCTTTAGATCACACGTTTGATCATTAATGCACACGTGACACCAGACAGATATACAGACAGAGAGAGAGAAAGAGAGAGAGAGAGAGAGAGAGAGAGAGAGAGAGAGAGAGAGAGAGCTTGAGAGAAAATGACATGAGAGTGCAAGAGGCAGACAAAAGAAAAACAGAGTGAGAGAAATAAACAGCAAAGAGAGACGGGCAGACTGACAGGCTGAGAGAAACAGAAAGAAATAGAGACAAAGAAAGAGAGAAAGTGAAAGAGACAGAGAGAGAGAAAGAGATAGACAAAAGAAAAATAAAGAAATGGAGAGTAAGACAGAAACAGACAAAGAACAAGAGACAAAAAAGCTGTCAGGTTAAGAGAAACAAAGAGAAAGCGAAACAAAGAAAGAGAGAACCAGAATAAAGAGAGACAGAGAACAAGAAGCAGAATAGATTCTCTCTCTCTCTCTCTCTCTCTCTCTCTCTCTCTCTATATATATATATATATATATATATATATATATATATATATATATATATATATATATATATATATATATGAGAGAGAGAGAGAGAGAGAGAGACAGACAGACAGTCAACTGACACTAAGCTGATGAATATCTAGAACTCAGATTCCGAAAACTCAAAATGTGGACAAATAAAAAAACTTTAGGTTAAATATGTGAGGCTGTTGCTCATCTTCTTTATAGGTTTGGTAACAAAACACAGATTTTTATTTTAATAGTTGCAAACAACGTTGGGGGAAGGCCGTGGTTAGGGGTGCCAATACTTTTAACTTCAGTAAAACTGGAAGTATATAAATGTTATGTGAAATGTTACCAAAATATGAGCATTTGTGTGATCCCTGTGGCAGGAAAGGAGTTCGTCATCCGTTTAGTGCAAAGTCAGTATACCAGTGTAGTGAACATTAGTAGTGAACAGAAAGGCAATTCACATTAACCCAATGATGGAGTTTTATAACGTAAATGAAAGCAAAATATCAGCAAACTGAGACTGGAAAAGATCGCACAGGACGAGGTTGGTGAAGCTGAGTGCTCATCTGATAACGAGGCAAGGAACAATAATGAGGAAGTGTGTACAACAGTGGTGCTTTCATATTGCTCTCCTAGTTCCAGTAGATAAAGTGAACACACACATCACACTGCTGTTGTTCACACTTTACACTTCACCTACAGGAAGTTCCTGAAAAGAAATGACTGTGGGAGTTGAGTTGAGTGTGTGTGTGTGTGTGTGTGTGTGTAACTATGATCCATCCCATATGAACACCTGTCAATTATAGGAACTGAAACAGGGTCAGGAAAAGAGTCAGAAAGATAAAGACAGATCCATCAGTGTGTGTGTGTGTGTGTGTGTGTTAGGGTATACAATTACAGAAGCCTGAGGCGTCAATGACTGCATAACAGAATTACATCAGCAAAAGAAGACACACACACACACACACACACACACACACACACACACACACACAACAAACAAACCTGCACACACCCCATCAACAAACTAAAACACACAGACACACACACCAGTTTGCCTTTGTTTGGAAAAAGAGGAAAGCATGGTGGTAAGAGATAAAACCTGACATGATGTCATCTGGCACAAAGTCACATCAAAACAGGACCCTATGTGTGTGTGTGTGTGTGTGTGTGTGTGTGTGTGTGTGTGAGAGCGAGAGAGACAGAGCAAGTGTGTGTGTGTGTGTGTGTGTGAGAGAGAGAGAGAGACGGAGCAAGTGTGTGTGTGTGTGTGTGTGTGTGTGTGTGTTCCATGGAAAATGGTGTCATAAAGTCAATGGCCTTCATCATAATCTGTGTGGAGACTGAAAGAGATGAGATTCCTGAGCGTGGCGTTTTAATCACATTGACGTAACGATCAGTCACTCGCAGCAGCACAAACGTGTTCGGTGTTTGGTTTTTGACACACCAGTAGGAGGAGTGTGGGTCTGGAAGTAACGGAAACTGCGGCAGCTCTCTGTGTCTTTACACTTTTACACTTCAAATAACGCAAAACTAAAAGTAAAGCAATATGTGTGTGTGTGTCTCAGTATTAAATGTGTTTATTATATAACTGCCTATAAACCTCAGGGTTCTGAATGTGTGTCTATGTGTGTGCGCATTTATGTGTGGGTGAGATGAATTTTGAATAACAGCAAAGGAAGAAGCAGCAGAAAACCCAAGCCATATAACACACATTCACACACACACACACACACACACACACACACACACACACACACACACACTCCTTTCCTGTGTCCTGTTGTTTTATCAGTGAAGCCTTGCTCATAAAGCTGCTCAAGGTTAATACAGGTTGAAATGTGTGTGTGTGTGTGTGTGTGTGTGTGTTTTCACTGCTGTGACTTTATTAAAGTCTCAACTGACTGAAACTTTCAGCACTCTGTGATTTCACATTCCTCTCTCCATCAGTGATGATTCATTTTCACTGACTGACACACACACACACACACACACACACACACACACACACATATTTTCACACTCCCGCCCTTAGACATTAGTGTCTTCCTTTTCCCTCGTTCCCACCTTCACACACGGTTATCTATCAAATAATTCACTGATTATCCACTTTTAAATGTGGCTTATTAAAGTGAATAGGAATATATTGTGTGTGTGTGTGTGTGTGTGTGTGTGTGTGTGTGTGTGTTTGAGTGTGTGTGTAAAAGATAGGATGTTGCTCACCTTAAAGCTGCTCAGTTCTTGTCTGGTGAAGCCGTTGCTATGAATGATCTTCATCTGTTTAACCAGTGTGCTCTTACCACTCTCAGCAGCACCTACACACACACACACACACACACACACACACACACACACACACACACACACACACACTATTGCATCATAGGATTTTCTTGTTGGTGTGTCTGTATTAAATATTTATATCCACAATCAGAACTGTGTTCATGTCAAATTTGCATATTAATTAAATATGTTGGTGTTTGTATTTTATAGAATTTGAGTATCGGTGTTTTTTGCTTGGTCATTAATACTTAATAAATACTAATTACACACCCACCCACCCACCCACCCACCCACACACACACACACACACTCCTCACCGAGCAGCAGGACCTTGACCACGTTCATCTCTCTCCGCGTGCTCGTAAAGCTCGCGGTCTATCTCCGAGCTGTGCACTTTCGCCTTCTTCCCTTCCTCTGTGACCTCGGAGCCCAAACACAGACCCATGTCTGAGCCTTACACATTTCTCACTCACACTCACTCACACACACACACATTCACACACAGACACACACTCACCCATACACACTCACATTTACTCACACATTCACTCATACACACTCATACATTTACACACAAACATTCACTCATACACACTCATACATTTACACACACACACATTCACTCATACACACTCATACATTTACACACACAAACATTCACTCATACACACTCATACATTTACACACATTCACTCATACACACTCATACATTTACACACAAACATACACTCATACACACTCATACATTTACACACATTCACTCATACACACTCATACATTTACACACACATTCACTCATACACACTCATACATTTACACACATTCACTTATACACACTCATACATTTACACACAAACATACACTCATACACACTCATACATTTACACACATTCACTCATACACACTCACATTTACACACACATTCACTCATACACACTCATACATTTACACACATTCACTTATACACACGCATTTACACACACCTTCACTGATGCACACTTACGCATTCATTCACACACACTCATTTACTCACTCACGCGTACACACACACATACACACACACACACACACACACACACACCCCTCGCGCTGAAACAGCGTCCTGGGACTCAGATGCGTCGCGCGCGCTCTCTTCAAAAGCCTCAGTCAGGTCGCGCGCACGCTTTCCTCAGGTTTCTCCACAGGTCACCTGTAACACCGTTACAGTTTAAATATAATTCTACAATAAAATAACACTATTTTCACTGTTTTATTATCTTTCTAAATGTGAAATTAGTCCTAAAAGTGCCGTTTTTACCCAAATTCCTCCTCTCAGTTCGTCTCCGTCAACCGACACATGAAAAAACACCACAAAAAAGTTTCGAATTCCGCTCCCGAATCGGTTATTCCACTCTTTCCCGGGTTTTCCTTCTCCAGAACACCTCCATATTCCTCTGACACTCAGTTTTATACAAAATGAACAGTTAAAATACCTCAGGTTTTCTTTCCGTCTTCACCGAATCGCGGCCAAATCCGTTTCTATGGAAGGGTCAGGTTTCGGCCGGAAGTGACGTCACGCGCGGATACTCCTGTCACCTGAGCGGCGCGCGCGTCCCCAAACCCTGTGTCTCTCAGACTTCTTTATAAATTAGCTTAGCATTAAAGTTTACACAAAACTCACAGGACATTTCTACGGCATTTACAAGCAATTTAACCACATTATCAACCACTGAATTGCAATGTAATCGTCTGTAAAAGGTTTAAGAAGGAATTTACTATCAAAATATGAAAAATATTTTGTTCAACCTTTGATTTTTAGGAAGGAATTTTGGGATTCGTTTTCTCTCATGCACAAAAAATTATAAGTAATGAATCAATAAATACGATTAAAACACTAATTAATGCAAGTTACTTACACAATCTGCTCAATAAAATGTCCATCCACCAATCAGTCGAACAATCAATCAAACCAGTCAATCAGAAAAACCAGAATAAAAATAAACCATTAGTTTGGAGAAAAAACAATCAATCAACAGATCCAGACTGATGATTAGAGTTAAAACGCTAAACATTGAGGCTTCTCGAAACACATCAACTAAAACTAGCAGGGAAAAACACAGGCTGCTGAGGGGAACTACTGTTTATAGCTGCTACAACATAAGCGAGAAAAGTAACTAACTAATTTCCCTGATGTACCATGACATTAACTGTAAATATAAGTGGATAAATATTAAGGCAAAATAAAACCAAACTACAAAACAGCACAAAGAAAGAAATTCAAACAATTACACGGTGTGTTTCTTTTTTTCAACAAACGAGTAGCAAAACTTTCTGCCTATCCACAAATATTATTCACATTATTCCTTAATATCTAATGATTAGGAACCTAGCAAGGAAGTTAATGCTTAATTACAATTTCATTCTAAAAGTATGTAGAAATTATTAAATGTAATTCTTACAATAACTTGAGGATTTGACTTAAAATCACATAATAAAGACATTTTCCAATTTTGGAACACTTTACAAGCAGAAAAAGGGGGAAATGTGAAGATGTTCTTGCTACACAAGCAACAAATTGTTATAACGCATAATAAATGTATATCTACAAATGTAATCAACAGACTTTTTCAGACTATTTCATTTAGCATAAAGAGAAGAGTGTGTTTTGTGAGAAAGCAGTCACGGAGCACAAAAATGTTCTTGGTATGTTTTTTTTATTGCCGTGTTTATGAGCGAATGAAATGAGCATGGATTTGGATTTTTTGAGGTGGATGTTGATTACCTTTGGTTCCATCAACTAACTATCTGGACCAACACTGCTCAGTGCTGAAAAGTTATAGTGTGTCCCAGCAGACAAACCCGCTAACTAAAAATCACTATGGAGCTGTGAAAGTTTGTCACGTCATTACTGTTGTATCTATTACATTTCTTTTTTTTATATACATTATGGACAACTGTAGAGAAGAAATTTAAGCCGGGACTTTTCAGGGACATGGAACACAATGGTACATGAATTCATTTTTTAAATAGTTTTTAAATAAAAGCAAATAAAATGTAAAGATTATAATGATTATTGTTGTAATTTATAACAATTGTCAGTATTTAGTAATAGAGCCTCAAAAAATTAAGCCTTTGATTATAAAAGTTATAAAAAATATTTTATTATTAATATGGTATCAGAGTTTTTGGGGAAGGGGTTCTCTAAAAAGGGTTCTTCAGCTAAGGAACATTTCTAAAGTTCAGAAAGCAGTTCCATTAGGGATCTTCCTGAAAGTGGTATTATTATGTTCCTCCATGTACATGAACTGAAGAACTTCTTTAGGTCCATAGTTCTCAAAGTGGTTTCAGACAGTGAGATAAATGTAATTATCATCATCACTGGTTGTGGTTTATAATTTTGTCTTAAGTGAACATGGATTTTAAAACTTTACATCTCTGCAGAATTGAGAGTTGAGAGTTTGACTGGCAACCAAATAACTTTTCCCTAATAAAAATTTAGAAATCTCAGACATCCAGCTTGAATTCAATGTTCATTACCCAGTTACCTTGTGATCCAGCTAAAAATTCGAGGTCAGAGGTTAAGATGTTTAAAAGCAACCACGTGAGGAGAGACAGCAGCACAGAAATACCGACCCCCTCCAAAAAAAAACCAAACAAACCAAAACCCCCCAAAAAACAACAACAAAAAACAGCCCTGACACTGTAATGCTGTAAAGAGTTCAGTTCTGGTTACCCAGAAGTACAGTCCATAAATCTGAAAATCTGTAATGGTTTCCATCAGGTAAAGAGAACTGGCTTAATGGATTCCATTAGAAAGATGCCAGAACTCAGTGGGAAACTTTAGGGACTGTTGGGAACCCAACATTCTGTTACAATCCATTAGTGATTGATGGTTTTTGAGTGCTGACACACACACACACACACACACACACACACACACACAGTGTAGCTTACTCACTTCCAACAACCAGAAAGTACAATTAGAGAACAGTCAGAGGGTTCAGTGTCCTGCCAATGTGGACAATCGGAAAAACACATATGTGAAAGTTTTTTGTCTCAGATAAAGAGATTAAACGAGTGTACCCGTTAACAGGTAGCTTCATCCATTCTCCTCCCATTCACGGAGGAAACGCTGCTAACGGCAATTTTTTTCCATGTTAAATATTTGCACGACCCATTCTGACCCGTATATAAAGGCAGTTTGGGGAAGCAGGTGATCTGACAACCTTACGTTCACACTAGCAAGCCACGAAGCGACCATACATCATGGAGCGTAGACCTGAAGGAAGATCTCCTCAATGATAAGAAGAGTAATGCGGAAATGTGCTACAGTAAAGGGACAGATTAAATCTTCTCAAACCGTTTCTCTCAGGGTTCCTGAAGGTGTATCAAGACCTGAAGGAAGGAGCACAGCTTGTTGAGGTCTCTGCAGAGTTTTTTGCTAGGAATCTAAAAATGAAGCTTGTACCGAGATACTTCGCACTGAACACACGGTCAGAATTTTTGTTTAACTAGCTAGCTGTTTAAGAATTGTTAGCAGGCCACGCCCACAAGCCAGACGAGCAGCTTGTGCCTTGCTAGTGTGAACATCATCAGTAACTAAAGCGTTGTGCTTCTAGAGCTCTGCCTTCATTTGCTAGCTAACCAACTAGAGCGCCCCCTACTGGACACCACTAGTACTCTCAGAAGATGACAAAGAAAAAAGAAAGGAGAAAAAGGAAGAAAAAGGAAAAAAAAAGGAAAACGTTTTTAAGCCCTTAGGAGGAGTCTTGATTTTTTTTTATCGTCGTTATTCCCTATTAGTGATCAGCAGCTTGGCTTTTCTCTCCATCATCATTGTGCTTCAGAGCCTCGAACACAGCCATCTCCTTCGCCTCCTTCTTCTGGTTTCT
Source organism: Silurus meridionalis (assembly GCF_014805685.1). Classification (NCBI taxonomy): domain Eukaryota; kingdom Metazoa; phylum Chordata; class Actinopteri; order Siluriformes; family Siluridae; genus Silurus; species Silurus meridionalis. The sequence continues at coordinate 18,888,780 of NC_060909.1, forward strand.
CTCCTCAAACTGCAGCCTGGGTGGGCGAACAACAAATTGTATTTAATAGCAAACAAAATCGTTAAAACAAATTCTACTTTTTCACCAGGCGCATATCAGAGTTGTGATATCACGTGACTATATTATACTGTACAATAATCACACACACACACACACACACACACACACACACACACACACACACACACCTGTTAGCGATGATCCTCTGCACGATGTCGTCGGTGGTGAGGTTGTTCTTACTGTCCAGGATCCGGAATATTCCTCTTTTCTTCGGCTCCTGGCAATCACCAAACACCACACAGAGACAAATTGGCCGACGGAGTCATGTGACGAGATATGTTTCGAGAAGAAAATGTACATGTAAGGCTTCATTTCATGGTGACACTCACAGCGTAGGGGTCAGATCCATCCTTATCTGGAAAAACCTCCGTCTTTCCGTGACACACCACATCGACCTGAGAAGGAACGACCAATCAGAAAGCCATGTTCGTGTCACCTCACATGACTAAGGTCACATAGGAAAAACTCAAAACACGGAATGTAACTGGTCAAGCTGAAGATAGAGATTGACACGAGTGTACCTTAAAGTGGTCCAGGAGGTCTTTCCCGATGGCGTACGGCGCCCCGATCACCACTTCTGACACGTACTGAAAAACATCGAACTCTTTGGTGGTGGAAATGTTTTTACATACACAGAAAACGACGAGACTCACTGCACTGCAACACTGACGTTCCATAGGACTTTCAGTTCAAACTACTCGAGTCAACTGTAATCCTGAAACTCCAATAGAAGTTTCTGGAAGCCCCCTCAGACCCTCGATCTTTCACCTCACAGTGTCCAATGTGACAGCGTCATTCCAGACACGTCTGCTTTCTCCACTCCCACTGCTCTTCATTTTTCTCCTAAACATTATATTCTACCCCTAACACCACCCCCATTCTAATCTACCCCCCATTCCAATCTACCCCCCACCCCACCTCCACAATGAAAACACTGCCCCATTGTCCTGAGGAATGTGTGTGACAGCAGAAAGTGGGGACGAGCCGAGACGAGCGCTCGGGCTGAATAACGGAGGTGTAACGGAGACACGAAGATGCAGCGGAATCACACACACACACACACACTAATATATCAGAGTTGTTAAGCTTCAGACTGCAGCTCAATAAAGGTCTGTACTCTGGAAGTCAGACATTTTCTAACAAGATTTTCATCAGAATCGATCTTTTATAATCTGATCACCTTTATGGAAGTGAAAAAAGTGAGAAAGTGTTTCAATCTGTCTCTCTCACTCCATCTCTTTCCATCTCCATCGCTTTGTCTCTCACTCACCCTCTGTCACTCTGTCTCTCTCACTCTCTCGCTCTGTCTCCCTCACTTTCTCGCTCTGTCTCCCTTACTCTCTCGCTCCATCTCTCTCACTCTCTCACTCCATTGCTCCGTCTCTCACTCACCCTCTGTCACTCTGTCTCCCTCACTCTCTCGCTCCGTCTCTCTCAGTATGTCAACACTGTACACTTTATTTAAAGAGTAAATATTAATGCACAATCCCTGGTATATACTGTAAAGGGTGTGTGAGTGTGTGCGTGTGTGTGTGTGTGTTTACCCTACAAGCCAGCACACTCAGGGTTCTCTCATGGATGTTCATAATCGGGTAGTTCTTCCCTTTGTAGCGGTTCACTTCCTGTAACACACACACACACACACACACACACACACAAACAATGAACAATTATGCAAACAACACACACTGCAAACCCACACATCCAAACCTCCATATATTGTATACATTGCTGATTGTGTGTGTGGTGTGTGTGTGTGTGTGTGTGTGTGTGTGTGTGTGTGTGTGGTGGGGGGCAGCAGGGCTCTGTACAAACCTGGTCGAAGTGCAGGCCGACAATGATGTAGGGTCTTTCTGCCTGTTTATACACTGTCTCTAAAAAGTCCAGATGTCCAATGTCTAATAATCAGAGATGGTTGAGGCTTAAACACACACACACACACACACACACACACACACACACACACACACACACACACACACACACACACACACACACTTCTGCTTTATAATTCAGTTAACGAGGTCAGTTGAACAACCTGTTTAGGACGGACAACTGTTTAATATAGTGAATAGGTGTGTGGATCGGGACATGTCCTCAGTGGACTAATAAAGGTGTGCATGTGGCCCTATGAAGTGAATGGGTGTGGATTGGGACACATCCTCAGGTGGTATGTTTGTGGTTCTATGCAGGGAATAAAGTTTGTTGATTTGGGACATGTCCCCAGTGGGATAATGGTGGTGGTTATGTGGCCCTGTGTAGTGAATAGGGCTTGTGGATTAGGATTAGGACACGTCCCAGGTAGACTATAATAGTAAACTGGTTATAATCGTGTCTCCCTACACACAAGCTCCAGCTAAAGTGGATGTGACCTTTGACCTTGAACAGTCGAGGGTCAGAAGGATACGGAAGAGGTCGAAGGCTCCGGCTACGTAAATGATGGTGTCTCCGGGCTCTGGCTCTTTCCCCGATGCAAACTGGATGATTTTCTGAGACGTCTGGAGGAACTGAGACACGCCAGTCCAGGGGCTGTGGCCTTTAGGACCCTGAGGAGGACAAGCACATGTACACATGTTTGCAATTGAATGATTGCGCACAAGTATAGACGCCCTGCAATCATTTTTTTATTTTGAGATTTAAAAAAATATCTTCTGCATTACTGTGTCTGAAATTTCCAACATAGATTTTGAAATGTTTATTTTACAAATAAATAAGCAAATAAATATATAAATAAGTGACAAAATATTTAATTATAAATGAGTGTAAAGAGAAGCATAAGTAAAAATCACTGACTACAGCTCACACCTGCCCCCTAGTGACCACACTGACGATATACACAGAATTTGACTTATGCACATACAAACACGCGCGCAAAAGTATTAGGACACCAAACCGTAACTTTTTTTTTTTTCTTTTTTTTTCTTTTTTCTATTCCCAAACTGTTACCAGAAATGTTTTGTAGGACACCTTTGGATGCTTTAGCATGAAATTTTCCCTTCGCTTGAACCTGTTGCCACATGACTAACAAGCTCCATGAAGATCTGCTTTCCATGGATTGGAAGATCTCCTGCTCTAGAACTAGAACCCCTATTGAGATGAATGTGAACACTGACTGCACCCCAGGTGTCCAAAAACAGAAGCTGATTTTACCAACACACTTGTTTTTCTGAATGAGCACAAAATCTCCACAAAATCTAGTGAAAAATCTTCCCAGAAAAGTGGATGGGTATGGAAACTTTTTGACATTTTGTGTGTGTGTGTGTGTGTGTGTGTGTGTGTGTGTGTGTGTGTGTGTGTGAGAGAGAGAGACTCACCTTTCCGAAGTTATCTGCATGCTGCTTGTATTCAGAGTTATCCTGGGTGTGACACAAACAAACAACGAGTGAGACACAGAAAGAGAGAAAGATCTGTAATGTGCACCAGAAAGTGAAAATAAACACACACACACGCACACACACACGCACACACACACACCATGTTGGCGTGATGAGATTTAGTCATCAGCAGCATGCGGCCCACCAGGTCTGTCGTGGACACACCCTGAGTGCGTTTACATTCCCTGTGAACACACACACACACACACATACACACAGTACAGGAGTCATGACATTGTATTAACCTCTATCACAGTGTGTGTGTGTGTGTGTGTGTGTGTGTGTGTGTGTGCGCGAGCGACACCTCACCTGTAGCGATCCGCATGTTTCACCTCCTCGTACGTGTCCTTTCCGTCTACTGTTAACGTGATGTCATCTAACACACACACACACACACACACACACACACACACACACACACACACACAATTGAAGGTGAAAAAATTTGATTAATAAGAATACAAAAGATTATTGAGGTAAATGATGCTTTGTTTAGTCCATTTAACTAAACACAGAGCACCGTGTTTCCCCACGGACCATTATTACTGATGCACCACCTGCCAAACTCTGGAGCACTCTGGACAGGGAACACAGAAGAAGCTGCAGAACAAAAAAAAAGGAAGAATGGAGAGAAAACAGCGAGGAGCGAGGAGAAGGTTCATGTGGAAGCCCGTTTCCGCCACACGAAGGGGCTCGCAATTCCGCCTTTTTCCTCAAAATTCCGCCCTTTACCTTACAATTCCAGCTGTTTCCTCACAATTCTGCCATTTTTTCTTGCAATTCCGCCCTTTCTCTCGCAATTCCGACTTTTTCAAACACATTGAAAATTAAATTGTCTAATCAGTAGAATCGTCTGGTATTAAACTGATCCTCTGATCCCTGGAGAGAACTCTGTCTAACAATCCGCTCTGGAGGAGACGGAACAGCAACACCAACAGCTTCAAACATCAGGCCGAGAACACGGCCACCGGTGGAGACACCAGAAATATTTATGAGAAATAAACTCGGAATTGCAAGAAAAAAAAAGTCGGAATTGGTTGAAAGCCGTGCGATTCAGCCGAAAGAAAACGACAGGAAGTTTGGGATCGTTTTAAACTTAAACATAAAGAAAACACTGTGAGACGTGATGAGACGTGAGTAGATGTCTCAGAAGAGGATGGAGAAACACGTCATGGACATTAATCAAATCATCTGCTAAACAGGAAATGACCTTGTCCACAGTGTGTGTGTGTGTGTGTGTGTGTGTGTGTGTGTGTGTGTGTCTCCTCTTACCTCCGTGCACACAGAAGTCACAGTTGTACGTGTCGAGTGTCTCCAGCGTGGTGACGTACGGAGCTCCTTCCACAATCTCATCCACCCACTTTATGGCTCGCACCATCTTATAGCGCTCCTCCTGAGTGAAGACCGGCGGTCCTTTGTGTTTCGCTATCTCTCCTACACACAGAGAGAGAGAGAGAGAGAGAGAGAGAGAGAGAGAGAGAGTGAGTGAGAGGACTGTAAAGAGAAGTGTGGATGGTTGATGTACAGAAGCAGTGATCTCACCATCTGTGTGAACTCCAACCACGAGGTGATCTCCCATCGCCTTCGCCTGCCTCAACTGATTAGAGTGACCATAATGTACCATGTCATAACTGAGAAAGAAAGGGAGAAAGAGAGAGAGAGAGAGAGAAAGAGAGAGAGAGAGAGAGAGACAGAGAGAGAGAGAGAGAGAGAGAGAGAGAGAGAGAGAGAGAGAGAGAGAGAGAGAGAGAGAGAGAGAGAGAGAGAGAGAGAGAGAGAGAGAGAGAGAGAGAGAGAGAGAGAGAGAGAGAGAGAGAGAGAGAGAGAGAGAGAGAGAGAGAGAGAGAGAGAGAGAGAGAGAGAGAGAAAGGGGGAGAGGGGGCAACAGTTATAAGCATAGTGATGTCGTTATCTATGTGCTGTGTTTGATTAGATTTAGAAACCACAATTCAGATATTAGATTAGATTTATTTAGAGTATCTTAAGATTAGATTTAAATTGTATTCAAATTTACATTAGATTAAGATTACATTTAAACTAGATTAAAACTAGATTTAATTCGATTAAGATTTGATTTAGATTCAATAAGAATTAGATTTGATTAAAATTAGATTGGATTTGGATTAGATTAAGATTAGTTTTAGATTGGATTGTGATTAGATTTAGATTAGATCAAGGTTATCTTTAGATTAGATTCTTTTAGATTTAGACAAAACTTAAATTAGCTTTAGAATATCTTAAAAATTGGATTACATTTAAATTAATCTAATAAAATTAGATTAGCTGTAGATTATATTCAGATTCCATAAGATTTAGATTAGATTTATATTTGATTAAGATTATCTTTAGAATAGATTTAGATTGGATTTGGATTAGATAAAGAGTAGATTAATATCAGATTCTATTAGATTTAGATCAGATTAGTTTTAGATTAGATTTGGATTATTGTTAGATTGGATTAGCTTCAATGTCATGGTGCAGAGCGTGTGGAATGCATTAAGTAGATATGAAAGTATATAATAAATGTAGTGTGGGGGTGGAGAAGTGTGAGAAATATTCCAGTGATACTGCGTGAGGAGCAGAAGTGAAGATAAACACAGTGGTTTCATCTGAAAGTGAGCAGAAGAGTGGAAATGAAGATGATCTGATGAGTGCAGCAGTGGGCAGTAACAGTAGGAGGCACGGTGGAAACCAGTGTTCGTGAACAGTGCAGTGTTTATGAGTAGAGTTTCTGTACCACACGGTGATGCAGATTGTTCAGATACTTCCAGTTGTGTATGTGTAAGACGTTCAGCAGGATTTGTGGGGATAAGTGAGGTTTTATTACTGAGGAGGAGGAGGATGATGATCATGGTGACAAACTCATTTAGAGGAGGTTGTGATTGGGGAGGCAGCAGGGATCAGCGAATAAAGAAAAAAACAAGCAGCCCTAGAGGAGCTCTGAATCTGATACTTCCACCACCATGCTTCACAGCCCTAGAGGAGCTCTAAATCTGACACTTCCAGCCCTAGAGGAGCTCTGAATCTGATACTTCACAGCCCTAGAGGAGCTCTGAATCTGACACTTCCAGCCCTAGAGGAGCTCTGAATCTGATACTTCACAGCCCTAGAGGAGCTCTGAATCTGACACTTCCAGCCCTAGAGGAGCTCTGAATCTGATACTTCCACCACCGTGCTTCACAGCCCTAGAGAGCTCTGAATCTGACACTTCCAGCCCTAGAGGAGCTCTGAATCTGATACTTCCACCACCGTGCTTCACAGCCCTAGAGGAGCTCTGAATCTGACACTTCCAGCCCTAGAGGAGCTCTGAATCTGATACTTCCACCACCGTGCTTCACAGCCCTAGAGGAGCTCTGAATCTGATAATTCCAGCCCTAAAGGAGCTCTGAATCTGATACTTCCAGCCCTAGAGGAGCTCTGAATCTGATACTTCACAGCCCTAGAGGAGCTCTGAATCTGATACTTCACAGCCCTAGAGGAGCTCTGAATCTGATACTTCACAGCTCTAGAGGAGCTCTGAATCTGATACTTCCACCACCGTGCTTCACAGCCCTAGAGGAGCTCTGAATCTGATACTTTCAGCCCTAGAGGAGCTCTGAATCTGATACTTCCAGCCCTAGAGGAGCTCTGAATCTGATACTTCACAGCTCTAGAGGAGCTCTGAATCTGATACTTCCACCACCGTGCTTCACAGCCCTAGTGGAGCTCTGAAACAATCGGACCAGAGAATAAGAAACTCTCACATAAACTTATCATCAGATTTAGAGTGAACACTTAATGATCACAGCTACATCATTTTCTTTTTGATGTTTTAGATTTTAGATGAACTTATGACCTGCTTCTACAGGTCGCAGCAGAAACAGGGACGAGTCCCAAACCACTCCGCTGTAGAAGCCGAAGTGCACCAGATAGTCCGCTAATGTAGGGTGTAACGGTGCGTTTGGAAAGCAACCCTCGTGAGACGACAGTTAAAGCGCGGGTTTTTTCTGTAATATTTTAAGAATATTTATAACGTATTATAAGATGCGGGCGTGTGTGTGTGTGTGTGTGTGGGAGAGAGAGGTGAATGTACACACCAGCCGTCGCACCACACCCGGACTATCCTCTTCCTTTTCTCCGCTGCTCGGTGAGACGCTTCCGCTCCCTCCGCCGTCTGAGTCACGTGGTGTCCGTTTTTAATCATCGTGTAAAACTATAAACACGAGTAAATTATCCTGGTGTGTGTGTGTGTGTGTGTGTGTGTGTGTGTGAGAGAGAGAGAGAGTGTGAGTGTGTTGCCGGCTGGTGGCGACCAAACAAGGATCTACTTTTAGCCGAGACGACGCCTCCTTACGCCGAGCCAAGGTCGTCGTTACATAATTACGTCATTACGTTACAATCCATGGGGGGTGTCTCTTCAGTGAGTCAAATCATTCGGCTCAGCTAAAACGATACGAATCGGTTCATCCGACTACTGCTTTAAATTAATCATGTGAAACACAGAGGGTGTGTGTGTGTGTGTGTGTGTGTGTGTGTGTGTGTGTTCTTAAATTTGTGTGGTTTATCAGGTATTTATTAAAAAATATAGAAAGAAAAAAGGTTAATAACAACCTAAAGAAAAACAAACAAAGATAAGAAATAAGTAAGAAAGAAAAAAAAAGACAAAATAAGATAAATTAACAGACAAAACAGACAGAAATATATACCAATAAGAAAGAAAGAAAGAAAGAAAGAAAGAAAGAAAGAAAGAAAGAAAGAAAGAAAGAAAGAAAGAAAGAAAGAAAGAAAGAAAGAAAGAAAGAAAGGATATCTGAAGTATTTGATAAATATAAAAAAAGGAAAATAGTGGTTAAACAAATTAAATGACTTTTTTTCTACAGTGTGAATAGGTGCCAATAATTCTGTCATTTTACACTGATTATGCAGGTATGTGATTGTTTGCTTGTGTGTGTGTGTGTGTGTGTGTGTGTGTGTGTGTGTGTGTGTGTGTGTGCAAACTTATGGCATGTTTGTAGCATGTTTATGACATTTAACTGATGCCCTTATGAGTCTTTAATGAACAAGAAGCCACATTTATTGAACATGAATTTTTTTTATTATTTTATATATTTATTTTTCATGAGTGTTTTTATTTTTTTCATACGTCATTTCCACTCACACTCACAGAACCTGAGAGTTGGAACATTTCCCCTGAGAGAACCATTTTGTATAAATATTTAAACATGAAAAACATCTATATATCTATATCTATAGAAAAATATTCCCTTTATTTTAATATCCTTGACTTTTTAAAGGTGTTGAACAAATCACTAGCAAATAAATAATCACAGTAGAAACGACTGAACATTAAATAAATGTATGGCTTTGGATTTCCTGTGGTGTTTCAGCTCTGGTTATGAAGGACTATGGCTTTTCCATGATCTGCTGATTCTCAGGGTGAAGAACATAACCGTTCGCTCCGGGGGGATTGGGGAAAGGGAAGCACTCGGACGTCCCCCGTTGTCCTCAGTGTCGTTTTCCGCTGCGGGAGAAGGAAACGAGTTTATGTTAGCGAGACTGGCGCTAGTTCTAGTGATATTTTTATCTTAACCACTTTGGAATCTCCCAAAATAAATATTGTTTTATGTATAATTTCGGTTTCCTGGTGCTGCCAATGCAACCGAAACTAGCGTCAACTAGCGATTTCAGCAATGATGTATTTACAGTACGCTCAAAAGTTTTGGACACCCGACTTTTAGTGTGGCTTTGGTGCTTCTTCCCCAAATACTTACTGTTACATCTCCAGCATTTGTCAGATTTATTTTATGCAGAGTGACTTACATTTATTTTATTTATACATTGGAGCAGCTATGGTGTTAAGGGCCTTGCTCAGGGGCCCCTAAATGTTGGTGTGGATGGGATTTGAACTCACAACCTTCAGATCCAAAGTCCAATTCCTTAACCACTAAGCCACCACTATAAAGTTGTAGATGAACAATTATAATATGAAACTTTCCCTTCATTTGAACAAAATCTGTTCCAGCATAAGCCAGCTTCATGAAGATCTGCTTTCCACAGGCTGGAAGATGTGGAAGATCTGCTGCCATAGAGCTACAAACCCTATTGGTATGAATGTGAATGCTGACTGCACTCCAGGTCTCCTCACCTCATCTACATCAGTACCTGAGCCTACAGTACATACTAGTGGCTGAATGAGCACAATATCTAACGGAACATCTTCCTAGAAGAGTGGAACAGCAAACCGGAACTCAATGTGGAATGAGATGCACATCCCAATTGTATGATCAGGTGTCCACAAACTTTTAGCCTCACAGCGTACGTGTTACCTGGCTGACGACTGAGAGCTCATGACCCACTGGAGGTAATCCTTGGCAGCAATGCTGTCCAGCACCTTGTTGACATCGCTGGTGAAGCTCCCGTCTACGTGCCTCCTGCTCATCGAGTCCACACTCCTCATCTCCAAGGCACTGAGCATGAACACAACACCAGCATCGTCACGTATGGGACGCTACGCCGCTTCACATACAGCATGTGAAACACCTCCGAGCTAGTGTTTACGATCGAAGATATCAGGTTTTACGCTAATCTGTTTACGCACATGTGTTTAGACATTTGCATGTTTGTGTGTGTGTGTGTGTGTGTGTGTGTGTGTGTGTGTGTGTGTTTGCATCAAGCAAAAGGATTTTTTTATGTATATTTAACGTTAATAAGAATTACAGCTACTCTTATACTCTTATCTGTATTATGATTAGCATTATTTTCCCAAAAATAATAAGCAATCTAGCAAAATTCTGCACTGTTTTAGTGTTAATCAAGTGAAAGAAAGAAAGAAAGAAAGAAAGAAAGAAAGAAAGAAAGAAAGAAAGAAGAAAGAAAGAAAGAAAGAAAGAAAAAGGTAAATGAAAACAAATAAATAAATAATCTGCAGAGTCGCACAACGTGATAATGACTTAGCAGTAGCAGATTCTTGATTAATGTCTGTGTGTGTGTGTGTGTGTGTGTGTGTGTGTGTGTGTGTGTGTGTGTGTGTGTGTAAGAGATATACAGATAAATAGAGAAAGACAGAGAGAGAGAGAGAGAGAGAGAGAGAGAGAGAGAGAGAGAGAGTGAGTATGTTAGCTTTCCCAGAATCTAAGACATGAAGAAGGCAGCTAAGTGGAGTGCTAGCATTCACACTGTGATTAGCATGGCTGTGTGTGTGTGTGTGTGTGTGTGTGTGTGTGTGTGTGTGTAAGTGAAAGACAAAGTGGACAGAACTCTAGAGATTAGTAGTTGTAGATTTTTTGTCAAACACAGTTTGTTAGCATTATCCAACGGTTCTGAAATGCAGCTATGTTACTGTTTCTATTCTAATATATGTAGTGTGTGTGTTAGTGTGTGTGTGTGTGTGTGTGTGTGTGTGTGTGTAAAGGCAGCAAAAGATCCCCAGACACCAAAAAGGGAAAACAGCATTTCCACCTCAGTATTAATAAAGAAAAGCTCCCGAAGCCAAAGAGATGATTAGCAGAGTGAATTCAGTGAGATTTATTAGCATGGCCACTTCTTAGCAGGTTAGAGGTTAGAAGAAGGTCATTAAAATGAGACAAGGCCCAAAGAAGCAACAAAGAAAAAGGGAAAAGTCAAAAATGAAATGTTAAATAAAGCATAAGGGTTTATTCCATTATAAATTTCTCTCTCGTTCTATCTAATAATCTGGTTATGTGTTACTCCGTAAGGCACAGTCGGTGAGGTTGCCGTGGCGATGGTGTTGATGGGGATGAGGGTGATGATGATGATGGTGGTGGGGGTGATGCCTACTCTGGTTTGGGCTGGCCACTTTTCAGCCAGGTGATGAAGTCTTTAGCGGCCTGGTCCTGCAGGTACGTGCTGACGTCGCTGGTGTAGGTGCCGTCAGCGTGGCGTCGCGCCGGGCCTCTGCCAAACACAACAACAACACACTTTATTATCCACATCCACGCACGTCTGGAGAGGATAAAAGCCCAGACGCTCATACTGGAGGAGGAAAGCAGATAAAGTTCACCGAGGCATGAGGACAGGAAGCGATTTGGGACGCGACAGATCGGTAAAGTCTCCGATCTCAGTGCACGTGACAATCCGGAGAGAGAGAGAGAGAGAGACAGAGAGAGAGAGAGAGAGAGAGAGAGAGAGAGAGAGAGAGAGAGAGAGAGAGACAGAGAGAGAGAGAGAGAGAGAGAGAGAGAGAGAGAGAGAGAGAGAGAGAGAGAGAGAGAGAGAATCATCACACAATAACACAACGAGACAAAGACACGCTCTGCATTTAACCTTAAGATGAATCACTTCATTTTAGTCCTAAACTGTTCTTTTGACCCTGAGAAAGAAAGAAATTAAGATAGAAAGAATAATAAGAATAGAAAGAAAAAAAGAACTAAAAAGAATAATAAGAAAAAAGAATGATTAAACAGAAAGAAAGAAAGAAAGAAAGAAAGAAAGAAAGAAAGAAAGAAAGAAAGAAAGGAACAATAATAAGAAAGAAAAATTAACAGAAAGAAACAAACAAAGAAATAGAGAGAAATAATGAGAAAAATTAAGAAAGAAAGAAAGAAAGAAAGAAAGAAAGAAAGAAAGAATTAGCAGTAATGAAAGTATTGCAGTAGATTGCAGTATAATACTGTATAATGTAATTTTACACAATAATATACAGTGTACTACAGTGTGAAAGATGAGTACAGTGTACTACAGTGTGAAAGATGAATACAGTGCACTACAGTGTGAAAGATGAATACAGTGCACTACAGTGTGAAAGATGAGTACAGTGTACTACAGTGTGAAAGATGAGTACAGTGTACTACAGTGTGAAAGATGAATACAGTGCACTACAGTGTGAAAGATGAGTACAGTGTACTACAGTGTAAAAGATGAATACAGTGTACTACAGTGTGAAAGATAAATACAGTGTACTACAGTGTGAAAGATTAATACAGTGCACTACAGTGTGAAAGATAAGTACAGTGTACTACAGTGTGAAAGATGAATACAGTGCACTACAGTGTGAAAGATGAGTACAGTGTACTACAGTGTGAAAGATGAATACAGTGCACTACAGTGTGAAAGATGAGTACAGTGTACTACAGTGTGAAAGATGAATACAGTGCACTACAGTGTGAAAGATGAGTACAGTGTACTACAGTGTGAAAGATGAATACAGTGCACTACAGTGTGAAAGATGAGTACAGTGTACTACAGTGTGAAAGATGAATACAGTGCACTACAGTGTGAAAGATGAGTACAGTGTACTACAGTGTGAAAGATGAATACAGTGCACTACAGTGTGAAAGATGAATACAGTGTGCTACAGTGTGAAAGATGAATACAGTGCACTACAGTGTGAAAGATGAATACAGTGTACTACAGTGTGAAAGATGAATACAGTGCACTACAGTGTGAAAGATGAGTACAGTATATTACAGTGTGAAAGATGAATACAGTGAACTACAGTGTGAAAGATGAGTACAGTGTACTACAGTGTGAAAGATAAGTACAGTATATTACAGTGTGAAAGATAAGTACAGTATATTACAGTGTGAAAGATAAGTACAGTATATTACAGTGTGAAAGATGAATACAGTGAACTACAGTGTGAAAGATGAGTACAGTGTACTACAGTGTGAAAGATAAGTACAGTATATTACAGTGTGAAAGATGAATACAGTGAACTACAGTGTGAAAGATGAGTACAGTGCACTAGTCATGGAAACCCAGGACTCTCACTCACCCGCTCCTCTTGGAGTTCATGAGCCACTGGACGAAGTCCTGCGCTCGTCGCGTCTCCAGGTATTTACTGTAATCGTTTGAGAACGTTCCTTCTGAATGTCTCCTCACCCGCATCATGTCTTTCCTCTCGTCCAGGAGACTCGTGTTCGTCTCTGAGCTGGAACCCGACACAGAGTGTGAGACACCAAGGCTTTCAGGAGTTTCGGAAAATTTGGCCTTGTGACCGTCAATATTTTTCTTTATAACTTGAAAATGAGAACCAACCAGACTGATAAAATCTGAATTTATATAATCAAATTTTATCACGTTTATCAAGTTAATTTACAGAATTTCCCTCGATGGATAATTTAGGTAGCTAAATGATACACTTTTGGATTAAACAAAATGCAATGTGGAGATAAAAATAAACCATTTTATCTTGTGTAACAATAAAGTGTCTCCAGACACGGAGTTACTTTAGATATAAACTTTATACGCTGACCAAACGGACGAAAGAATAAAAAGAACTCGAAAGAATTTGAAAGAAATCCATTATAGTACAGGATAAAGAAGAACACTAAGCTATCAGTCCACACTCCGAAAATCTGAAACGCGAACATCATAGACTTAGTTTTCCTTTTCATAGAAATAAACTAAATATAAAGATTTAATGTTGCATTGATTTTGTTAAAAATAAATGTAATAAAATGAAAATCTCACTTAAACAGATACTGAGAAGAATTTTATTATTCTTTTTTATTTATAAAATTTATTTCATTTTCTTTCTGTTAGAAATCACCATTACATGTTTAAATTAAAGTCAAATTTGATCTCAGTTCAAATAAATTATATAATTATATCACAAATATTTATTTATTTATTTATTTATTTATTTATGATTTAAACTTGATACAAAAATAGATTCTAAATAAACATAAAAATATCTTGTTTTCTTCCGTTATGATCCTCAGAGACGACCAGATTCCATTTTTATTCCCGTTTTTAATTCATTCTTCATTCAATTTTAAGTCGTAGATTAAAATGAAATCGAATCTGATTTATTTCACTCTGATTTCCGACTCCTTCAAGTCTGATCTCCGGACAGATCTGGATATGTAGTGAAAATCGTTTGTGATGATAATCAGGATCGTCAGGGAGCTCTTATAACACGCGCTACGTTCGCACAACATTCCAAAGTTTCACATCGGGAAATATTTAGAAATCGTTAAATTTTCTAAGGTTCTTTGTACGTTTGTTTATTAATTGATTTTGAATGTAATTATTTTGCTTTGATGTGCAGAGCTCTTCTTCACTTCTGCTTGCGACCGCACGAACAAATAAAAAAACATATTGGAAAGATCGCTTTGTGCCTCACCTGGTGGTGTCGTCATGTAGCGGGAGCTCCAGGCTGCTCTGGACGAGGACGAGGAGCAGGATGAGACCAGCGCTGAAGTGTGTGCCTTTCATCGTGGACACCTGGCCCACACACACACACACACACACACACACACACACATATACACTCAAATTAGAGCACCCATTGCCAAGTACCAAGTCCTCTTTTCTTCATGTGTATGTGTTTGTGGGTGAGGTCCTCACTACTCACCAGTGTGTAGACGAGCCTGGGTGTGTGTGTGTGTGTGTGTGTGCGCCCCGTGGTCCTCCTTGCTTTCTTTTCTGACTTTTCTCCCTTTCTGCCTCCCTCTTTTATAGTGGTATTAGACAACCCCCTTCATTCACTCCTCACACACACACACACACACACACCCACCCACATACACACACAACTACGTGCAGTGCTACACGATCTGAGCTCATTCATTAGTCTCAATCCATTACCCCGCGGTTTGTTTATAGCAGGAAGACAGGACGTGTCTCTCCGAGGTGTCGGAAAACATCCAGGCAAATAAAGGGAGAGAAAAAAAACCACGAGGTGCTACTGTACACACTCTTAGAGCCGATTCAGGCCTCATTGGCTTAATCATTGCCCTCGTTTTCTCCTCTCCTAAAACCCAGAATCCCATTAAACCAAACCTAAAGATGCCTCGATTCATCTGCATTGTCAAAACCGTCTGATATTTTATCGCGATATTGAATCATATCGTATCGTATCGCCACATAGGAGCATTCTCCTTCTTCATCGTCCTTCTTTGCTGCCTGTGTATTTGTCTAAGGTCAAAAGCTACAACGAGAAAACGCTATTTCCTGAAGCTAGTAAACAAATCGGATAAAAATGAAAAAAATCACATAATCATTAGCCGTCTCTAGTCACGAGATATAAACTAGCGCGATTTTAATGACGCTGAAAATGCACAAATTATTTACAATTAAAGTGTATCATGTTTAGAATTTTGCTTTTATATGGTTTATAGAAGCTCAAATCTTTCATGCTCTAATATCTATATATTTATAAACTAAATAAATGTTGATGTGATTGCACCGTTGCTATAGAAACACGAGCTAATCGCTCAGCTTGATCATATGTGTGAGTACAGAGAATACCATGTGCTAATGAGGAATTATGTCCTCCTGACAATTTCCAAAAAATAGACGTGAACGTTCATAATAACCGAAATGTTTTATTACACACAAACAATCCACTTTTAATCACCCGCTCATGAATTTACAAGCAATATGGTTTTTCTTTTTTAATCTCCTGATCGTAGTGAGAATTGAGGCATTTGCACAAAATGGCTCACAAACTACGTTTATAGTTTAATGATCTTCTGTCGTTACTGAGGCAGGAATACACTTCAATGCCCTAAATCACGTACACGCATTATAAAAAAATTATATTTCTATCGAAAGAAGCTGAAAAAAAGAAAGTTAAATTTTTTTTAATAAAATAAAATAAAAACATTTCAATTAAATATATTTAAAAAAAATTCAAAAGAAACATAAAAATACAATTGAACTTAAGGTCATTAGCATATTGTTCTGATGTAATATTCAAAATAAAATAAAATAAAAAGTCTTTAAAACATTTGCATTTTAAAAAGTAAAAAAAAATTGAAATAAATGATTGAAACTGAATTGCTTTAAATTTGACGAGGAAGGAACTAAGCTCCAGCTATCACACTTTCAAGTTTAGTTTGTCCGTAGACAAATTTTTCACCTCGTCAAATTTTGCTTAATTTGTCAGAATGAAATAAAAAATTAAAAAAAAAAACACCCAGAACAACAGGAATCCTGAGCAGTGTGAAGAAACTGTGAAGGAACAGTTGCTTCACGTCCTGCGCTAAGCAACGCACAACGCTGCCGGGAATCCCAGAGGTCATGGGGTTGTAGTAGCACAAACAGAAGCTGGAGAAGAAAGCGTGGTCTGCTCGGTGGTTTGAGGAAACATCTCGTCCCCGGAGCGGAATTCCAGGATGTGAGTTATGTGCTGAGTCTGACGTCTATCAGGCGAAGCATTTGGTCAGGAAGTGACTCATGTGGACGTAGACGTGCTCGTAGGCCGAACCTCCAAGGCTGTGATCTTCGTCGGTGTACCACTGAGAGACGGTGGAGAGGTGGAGAGGTGGAGACGGATGAGTGCAATATACAGCGTGTGGTTTACACGGTATGTATTTTGATAGTAAAGACAGTGACTCGAGTCGTAAAAGCGTAACGACGACTAATAACTAAAACTACAAATTTAAGTTTAACATCTTAAATGTTTAATACGCTGCACTACGTTTCCTCTCGAACCTGAAACTAATGTAGATTTATTTACTGTTTCAAACAAAAGGGTTCTGAATCCACACAAAAAGTTATTTTTTCCACATTTTGTGCACAAAAAACAGAAGCAAGCCTTAAATATAAATAAAAAAAATGTAATTATTTAAATTTTTATTTGAATGAATCAATTGTGGATGTTTACCATGGACTCGAAATCCACTTGCTGGTTGACGAGAGCTTTGGAAATCTGTGCTCCCTGCTGGAAATGAACGTTATCTGGAGAAGATAAAAGGAGTACATGCCTCAAACACGAGTAGAACATCGATGTTCATTGTAATAATACTTACACAATTATTCACAAACTAAAACTAAATAAATAAATTTTTATTTACATTTTATTGTAAAATTTCAAGTTGGTTTTTGGGCTCAAAAGGAGAAGAATAAAAACGATCCATGGTGGTGGTATCAAAAAGTAAAAACTAGTGCTATTCTGACCTCTGTAAACAGAGCGCATCTCGAAACCTTCTTATACCTGGTCTGCTACAACGGCTCAGGACCACAGGTTGCATTTGAGTGCCTGCACAACCTCAACAATGATGGAACTGTAATGAATGGAGATTCTGTGTTGAGGATGAGGATGGGTTCCTTCTGAGTCTGGTTCCTCTCAAAGTTTCTTCCTCATGCTATCTCAGGGAGAATTTCCTTCAGCCACTGATTCACTTATTAGGGATAAAATTATAAGGAAGAATCCAGTAATTACTGCTTATTTCTGTAAAGCTGCTTGGAGAAACGTATATAGTTAAAAGTGCTACAGAAACACTATTGAGAACCTGTGAGGATCCTCAAGCAGAAGGTGTAGAAGCTCCATGTGTGTAACATCCAGCAGCTCCGTGATGTGATTATGGAGGAGTGGAAGAGGATCTCAGCAACAACCTGTGCAGCTCTGGTGAATTCCACACCCAGGAGGATTAAAGCAGTGCTACATAACGATGGTGCAACACGCAATGTTCACACTTTGTACACAGTTTCCACGTGTTCACTGAGGGTGGACTCACTTTAGTTACAGTTATTTAGACAATAATGTGTTTGTGTTGTTATTTTCAGCAGACAGTAAATCAGTACTGATACACAAACTGCACACTGAGACTCGAAATATATCCACCTTTCATTTCTATAGTATTGTTTCTTAAGAAGATAATAACATGGATGCTGTGTGTGTGTGTGTGTGTGTGTGTGTGTGTGTGTGTGTGTGTGTGTGTGTGTCTCACCATCAGCTGTGCCGTGCACCAGTAGGTACTGTACAGAGTTGAAATTCTTGGCTCGTCCCGTCACTGTGGAATTCTGCACAGATTACAACATTTCCCATAAGCACACACTTTACCCAAACACACACACACACACACACACACACACACACGTGTAAATTATGCAAATACTCCACTCTCTTACCTCATAGAAGTCTGGGTTTTCTTGCGGCGTTAGCATGTAGCGTTCTGTGTAGATGGAATCTGTGTGGATGGTGACATCAGCGTTAATATTTGAATAATTATAAATAAATGTTTTTGTGCATTAACTCAAACCAAGAGAAGAAAAAACTATTAAAATATATATCTGGAAAATTATTTATATAATAACTTAAATTCCAAACAACTGGTAATATATATTTTATTTCATTTATTATTTTCTTTTTTCCATATACTTTATATTAATAATATTCTATTTAAATTAGAACTTAAATGACCCTTCATTTTAAAAACATTTTCTTTGATATATTTCAGTTATTTTATATATTATATATACTATCACCATTACCACATTTATTGGCACCCTTATGTAAAAAAAAAAAAGGATGATAATATCACTTTAATTAACCTTAAGTATTTTACTACTTTTTTTTTCTCTGCCTCGAATACATTTTCCATACCATAATACTCCCACTTGGACACGGGGGCGACGGCCATGCCGCACTTAAACACCCCGCTTCCTGCTCCCAGAGCCATGGAGGTGACGTAACCACCGTACGACTGAAACGCAATGAAATATATTTCATTATTATATTATAAAAAAACACAAACAAACAGATAACAATTGTGAATTAGCGGATGCATATTTATGAAAGGAGTCTGCAGTGAGAACTTACCCAACCCCAGATCGCAATTCGGTTTTTATCCACGTAGCCCAAATCGATGAAATGTCTGAAACATGAAGAACAGCACAAATCATTCATTCGAATTCATTAATAAAGGATGATCAAATCCAAGCTTGGTGGTAGTGTGTGGTCATTTGGTTAATGCTTTTTATGCATTCTGAGAGATAAAGAGTTAAAGAGAGAGTTGAAGAGTTGGATTCCAGGCTAAACATGAGTAGTTCTGTGCCAAATACACTCCATCCAGCTTTGTCTACGTTTCAGAACGTGTTTTTTTTTCCAATTATAGCACTAAATGATGCCATTAAGAAAGAATTCCTGGTATGAGCACTTATTCCCGAAAGAGGCAGAGCGAGAGCGAGAGCACACCCACCACCGCGCTTCAATCCGTTACAGAAGTCGTTGAAGGACTCCAGAAGAACGTTTAAAACAAGTGCGTTTTTGGATGTGAGGGAAGAAGAAAACAAAAACAGTGTTGTTCAATTTGAAATGATCCAAAAAGTGGATTTGAAGGTTTGAAGCTGTGATCTCCGGACAGAAGTATTCCATATCTGAGGGAAAACTGAGAAGAACAAAATGTTGTTTGTGTTTGAATGAGTCTGGAGTCTCTCGCATACCTCAGATTAGCATTAATGAAATCCTTCTGTAATTTAATCAATAATAAATAACACACACACACACACACACACACTGTAGATCCTGGTGGTGGAGCTTTGGGGTCATGTTTAGGAGAACGGGACAAGCTCTTTCAGGGACAGTAATGTAACTTCATGCACCTTGAGACAAATCTCACTTCATATTCGCGATCGCATAAACAAGCTTTGCCTGTTTTTTTTGTTTTTATTGTTTCTCCTCAACCATCACGATTCCAACGCATGAGAGCTTTCAAACCCATTTCTTGTATAAACACTGCGCTTCAAAGCAAACATGAAAAGCCTGAAACGAGAATCGATAGGATGCTTCTGTAATCACACCGAACCGATACACGTGAAACACGTGCTGGGGGGGAGGGAAGGATTCAGATACGTCTGTTCCAAGAATTCCAGTTTTAACATCTGCTGGATATATGGAAAGTCGATATTGATGGGACAGAAAGTGGAATAGTGCTCAGGTTCTGTCCCACCCTGTCCTGTTTTACCTGGCGGCCGTGATCTGGTCCTCCACTTCGTACGTGCCGAGTCGCTTATAGATAGCGTGCATGATCTGGTCGCCTTGGTAACCGCTCCCTCGCCCATCGAAGCTGGCCACGATAATGTTCTCGGTGCTCGCCAGATACGTGGACCAGTTGATCCGGAAACGGTAGTCAGACTTCTGGCTGCACGGCCCGGCGTAGCTGAAGAGCACAGAACCACATGTGTGATAGATCCAGTGGTGGACGAAGTACACAAACCAGTAGATTCAGTCAAAACGTGACTCCAGTAAAAGTGTCCCTTTAAACTTTCACTTGAGTAAAAGTACAAAAGTTTTTACCTTCAAATGTACTCAAGTGTCCAAAGAACTGATTTATTATAACTCTAATGTTCCTATTATCATTTTTATCACAAGACTCTTTACTTCATCACCTCAGTTTCTGTGTAAAGACTCAAATGTGACTCTCAGCACACTGATCTATTAATAGAATGATATTAATGACTCAAACACTGATTGATTTCTATTACAATCATCATGAACCCAAAACCTTTATGACTATTTCAGTAAAAATCGTGTAAATGAGGTCACGTGTGTTGTGGTGAGTTCGAGTCTGGAGTTTCTTCATCATTTATTCCTCTCTAAATGTTCTGCTTGATGTTGAACTGATGCTGAACTGTATGTTGGTGATCAGTAGATGCACCGAGCGCCGATCAGAACACGTGTAAAACAGAGCGTGCGCTCGATCCTGATTGGTGACTCGCTGCGGATTTTCACCAGTTACGTTTTTATCCTCGTAAATAAAAAGAAACATCATATTTTTCATATTTTATCAAAACCATATTAAATAGTATATAATATAGTACTAAATAAAAAAAGGTTTTGCTGTAAAAAGGAACAGTTATGACCAATAAATCAGTAAATAATTTCTGTTTTAACAGCAAAGTAGAATTATGATGTTCTATCAAAACATCTACAATATAATCTGAAATGATTACAGAGTGCGGTCTTGTGTGAGTCACGTGACTCGTTTTCAGGAAAAATTAATGAATTCGGAAAAATAGTTTTACAAGCCTGGAGAATGCTGTTCTCTGCAGCGCCCTCTAGTGGGACACCCCCCCACCAATACAATTTAAAAATGGCGTTAGACTTACACGTCAATCAGCAGAGGGTATTTTTGGATTTGTCGAAGTGAGGCGGCAGAGTCATCTGGTACCAGAGATCTACAGGAAGAGGATCGGTTACATTCAGTCTTAATATCTGTTTAAAATGACGGAATTTGATTGGCTGGAATTTGATTGGCTCACCGAATCCACTGATCTTCAGGGTGCCGTACGTCTGCCCAGGCATCTCGATGTCCTGCAGAATCGACTCCAGGATTTTATTGTCCTCCAGAACCCTGATCTCTGGAAACGAATTGTGGTGAAATTGAACAATGCATTTGTTAGGAGTTCTGGATTAGTCTGTTCAAACTTTTTACTACTAGCCGGTAATGTGAGTTGGTCAACAACGATGGTCACACGTGAATATTCATATATTAATATAAATATAACTAGCCTGCTAAATAGCTAGCACAATAAACCCTGCAAACACTTCTAATATATAGCATTTGATTGAACGTCAAAAGCAGCTTCTGTACTTAGTTTTTTTCTGCTAAGTGGCGAACCCAGTGGTATGCTAGCAGAGGGATCAACGATAGACAAATCCTTATAGCCTTTAAAACCTCAGACTATATTAAGATTTTAACACCTGAATCCTTGGAGGGAATTTGAATTTCAGAGCTGAGCTTCGTGAACTTTACCTGAACCAGCACCTCGACTGTCTCGCAACGTGTACAAAGGCAATCCAGGACCTTCATCAAACACACAAACACACAGAGGTTGTGTAAATCTGGATTTCCCACTACATTCCTTTCATTTCAGAAATAAATTAAGGGCCGATGATGGCGAGTCAGGGTTTGTACCTGAGCAGCTCAGGCGGTAGTAGGTGGCGTTGGTGCTAAAGTAGGCGGAGTTATATTTACACCTCTCCTCCAGCAGAGTACAGGTGAGACAGACAGGTAGGGAATGTGTCGCTCCGTTGACCGAGATTCTGCAGGAACCACAGAACACGTACGATTCATTCGTCTCCGTTTACGAAAAAACGTACAAAAAGTGTGTGTTCATGACAGTAAAATGTTCACATTCAGTCCTGAATTCTAAAATCATGCTGAAAAAACGTGACTCACTTGTAAACATTTCTCTGTCCTGGATGGCTGTTGTGTTCATTACTCACGTAGAATCTGTGAATAAACAGACAAGGGCGGGGCTTGAAGCTACAGGAAAATTTTTCTGAGGGCGGAGCTTAAAGTTCCGCTTAAAAATATCACGTGAGTGAACGGACGTGAATGAAACGTAAGCATGAGCGTGGACGTACATGGCGTCTTTGGTGACCTTGAGGATGTCGGTGACCTCCCAGCGTCCAGATGTGATGGGTGTGAGCGTGTCCTGAAATAAACAGACGACAATCGCTATAGCAACAGTCACGTGCATAAAAGAATCAAAAATAAACAGTCCCCAGAGATTAGTGAGAAGAATGGACAAGAGATTATCTAGACACAGGTCCAGATGTTTTCCAGGTGTGGTCCTGTGGAGTATCTCACCCCGCTGATGTGGTGGATGTGCTTATAGCCGCTGGAGTCGCTCGTGATGTAGTAACAGCTGGAGCCGTCGGGTTTAAACACCGGCTCGGCGGGAGAGAACTACAACACCAACGACAAGAGAGAAATCAGACACTTACTAATTACTCTATAAGAGAGACAGCAGACGGTGAGAAGACATGAGATAAAAATGAGCAAAAGAGGACGAATGAATCAAAGCTCTCTATCTTCCTCTCTTTCTCTTCCTGTCTTTGTCTGTCTCTCTGTCTCTTTTCATCTCAGGGACAAAGAGAAAGTGACAGCAAGACGGTGAGAAGACATGAGATAAAATGAGATTGAGAGGAGGAATGAATCAAAGCTCTTTATCTTCCTCTCTTTCTCTTCCTGTCTTTGTGTTTGTCTCTCTCTCTCTGTCTCTCTCCATCTCAGGGACAAACAGAAAGTGACAGCAAGAGGGTGAGAAGATCACGAGATAAACGAGACACGAGATAAAAATGAGAAAATAAGAAAGAGGGGAAGCATAAATCATACCGCTCTTTCATTTTCTCATTCCCCCTTTCTATCTTTGTGTGTGTGTGTGTGTGTGTGTGTGTGTGTGTGTGTGTGTGTGTGTGTGTGTGTCTCGATCTCAGTGACTGAGACAGAAACAGAAAGAAGCCCAGACACAGAGAAAGAGAAGCATAGAACGAGAGATAGCGAGGAAAAGAGAAGAGAGCGAGAAACAGAGAGATGCAGACACATGGAGACAGAGAAAAAGAAACAGATGACAGAGACAGGTAAGAATGATAGAGAGAAAGAGAGAGAGAGAGAGAGAGAGAGAGAGAGAGAGAGAGAGAGAGAGAGAGAGAGAGATGAACCATAGTTTAGTAGATGTTGATGCTGCCTTATTTTGATCCATTGTGAAGCTGCTGTATTGTGTAGTTTATTTTAATATAATTAAAGTTATTTAGTATTTCATTTTTAAATACATTTTGATGTTTCTTTGCCCAAAGCTGGTTAAAGAGAAAGAAATGGGGGACAAAAACAACAAAAAAGAAACGATCGAAGCTAAGGGGACAAGTAAGAATAGAATAAAAGAGTAAGAGAGGGAAAATGAAGCACAGGAAACAAAAGAGAGATAGAGAGAATGTTGTACGTACTCGTCCGACCCAGCCCGTCTTGCTCTCCAGGTATATTTCCTGCACAGAAGAGTGAACAAACAAATGAACTCAGACGAACAAACTGACGAGCCTCTGAATGCTAACGCTAACAGTTATGCTAAAGAAGGTGAGACGGGTTGTTTTTTTTCGTTCATCGCAGGTTTTCAGAATGTACGTTTGAGTTCAGACGCGTCTCAGCCGAGGACAAATTTACCGTCGTACTGTTCCACGTCTCGCCGCTGAGTTCGTATGTCTGCAGGATAACGTGACTCTGCGTGCGATTCTGCCACTGCACTGCGATCCTCATGTCTGTAGCCCACGTCACCGTGCTCAGGTAGTGATCCCTTCATGGTACAACATAAACAGAGGAGAACTTCAGGAGAAGGATCTGCTCTCAGACTGAGGAATGCAGTAAACACGAGACTCGGCCCAAACCACGAGCTCTAAAAAAGCAGATATTTCGGTGGCTTTACCGTGCGGCGAGAACGCTTGGCACCAGGAGCTCCGTAATTCTCAAGCTGTTAATGGTGTCGACCACAAACAGGCGGACTGTTGGGTTCGGGGTTCCGGCCTGTGACCAAAAAATACCACAATAACATCCATTAGTGGAAACCACAGGGTTTACACACATAACAGCTGTTTATCCTGAAGATCACAAGTTCTCCTGCTGCCCAGCTGAACGCTCGTTTCTGATTGGTCAGAAGGTCTAATAAATCTAATAAATCTGTTCTGACATCACAAATATTTACATACAGTGTATATATTAATAAAAAGCTTATTCACTGGGACCTGAGCTCCATTTAGTTGGCAAAAAAAAAGGGGAAAAAAAAGGTTTCCTCTAATGAGATGAATGTTGATTTTGTTATCATTATTATTAAGGAAGGAGTCTCCAGTTTCAGCATTTTGTACCAGTTTGAGGTAAAGCTGTAACATCGGTTTTTACATCACATTGCTGTTTATACTTTTTTTTTTTTAGGTTGTTTTTATAACATTTACACAATTTTAAGTATTTTTTGTATGTTTGGTTTTTTTTGTTTTTATTTATTATTATTTTTTTTTACAAACTTTACACTTGGGTAAGTTTGTATTTATGAAGTTTATATGTGTTTATGGTTGTTTTTACAAAGTTTACACTTGTTTGAAGTCTTTGTTTATAAAGTTTGTTCTTCTTTCGGGTTGTTTTAT
This sequence comes from Silurus meridionalis, assembly GCF_014805685.1. Classification (NCBI taxonomy): domain Eukaryota; kingdom Metazoa; phylum Chordata; class Actinopteri; order Siluriformes; family Siluridae; genus Silurus; species Silurus meridionalis. The sequence goes on from NC_060909.1 coordinate 18,913,800, forward strand.
GAAGTTTACACTTATTTGAGGTTGTTTTTATAAAATGTACACTTTTGAAAGATTTTTTTGTTGTTTGTTTTTTTACAGAGTTTACACTTGGGTAAAGTTGTTTTCACAATACTTACGTTTGTTTGATTTTGTTTTTATGAAGTTTACACTTGTTTGAATCCTTTTTATAAGTTTATTCTTGATTCTGGTTGTTTTATTAAGTTTACACTTCTTTGAGGTTGTTGGTTTAATAAAGTTTATTATAGTTAATATGTTTATTATAAAGTTTTAAAGTTTACACTTTTTAAGGTTGTTTTTACATGTAGGCTTATTGGAGGTTGTTTTTTTTTACAAAGTTTACACTCGTTTGAGTTTTTAAAATTATAAAATGTTGTTATTTAGTTTCACATTAAGCTCTAAGTGAAATTGTGAATGTAAACTAATAATCCCACCCCAATTCTAATTGTAACTAATTAGAAACACTTTTTGGGGTAAAAGTAATCTTCTACAGTTACATAAACAGTACTCTTTCTCCTTTTGCTTCTTTTGCATTGAATTATAAGATTTGTTTAATAGCTGAAATTAAAAGATTCTGAAATATCAATCTCTAACATTTACCTTGGGATACGGGATGACGATCGTTTCAGGATACTGTCCCTGCCCGTACCACGAGTACTCGATATTGTGCACCTCTGTGTCGTTGATCTCGACAAAGGCCAGGAACCTTCCGGATGGAGACCACCACATGGCATAATTGGAGGAAAACATCTCCTCTGTAGGTTCACAAATATATATTTTATATAAAAATTTTATATAAATATATTATTACAATGTTCCAATTTATAGATTCAATGAAGCAGAAAAAATCAGGTTGGGCAACAATTAAAGTAAATTCCAGGTGTTGTCTAAGGACAATTACGTTATATTATATTTAATTATGTTACAACATAACAGTGTGTTATTATACAATTATACAATTATATTGTATAATATTGTGTTGGGTGCACTTTGCATTGTGTTACATTACTTTAGGCTACAGTATACTGCATTGCTATTGCGTTCCTTCTATGTTACCTTTTTATTATTTCGTGTTCTATTACATTGTTACGCTGTGTCATGCTGTGATACAAATATGTGTTGTTGCGTTGTGTTACGTTAGATTATTGCTCTGTTGCATTGGCCCATTTTACCCTCATACACCCAGTCTGGAATGCCATTGACGATCAGAGGACTTCCATTAGTGGTGACCTGTTCTGCAGGTGAAGAAGGGCTGGACTTCATATACACGTTATTATTCCATACATACGTCTGAGAGAGAAACAGAGAGAAAAAGAGGAAATGAGGCCAATGATGTGTATGAAATATAATATCTTTTGCCAATGAACTGAGCCATGCTCGAAAGACAGTGGTGTGTTGTTTTTTTCCCATTCCAGCAAAACTTCCATCACAGACTTTAGGCTTTAAACCCTATCATCAATGCACAGGTGATAAAGGACAATAAACACAGATGATGAAGATGATTAAAGGGCCGTCATAAAACTGGGCAACGTTGTTAGGAAACGAGAGATAACTCCCTCAGATATCTTCTTTACACGGCTTAAATAAAGCCATCAAAGGTCTATAAAGAGCTCAGTCACGTCACCCAAAGTCTGGATCACTGCTGGTTATATACTAGTCAGTATCAGTCCATAAATCTGATATAGTTACCAAGTTATTCATATACAACACCAGTGAAGTTTGATATTGTTACATTCTTTTCCCCTTGATGTTGGGGCACACTGGAAATGAAATTTCTTCATAACATTATATTGTTATTTTCATATTGTAGTTTTAAGTGTACACGATAACGGTATTGTTAAACATCACAATATTCTGTACCTTATGACTGATTAGCACCATTAACATGAATATGACAATTTATTATTGTATTCTGCTTAAACTCACCAGTTTGTTACCGACCGGAGCCCAGGAGAGGAACTGAACCCCATGTGGGATATCTGTGTTAAGCAACTTCCTGAAAAGAGTAAAGTGATATTTATATGTAAGCGAGCAGTCAGATATGAAGCATGTAGTGTGTTAGAGTTACAGCCATTCATGTTTTTCTTTATCTTTAGTTACTCTCTTTTCAGTTTAAAGATTCATAAGTTTGTTTCTTCAGTTTTAAACTAGAGTGATGTAGCTGAGGTTGAGGAACTGTTGAGGTTTTCGATCTGATCCCAGGTACACACCTGTTCTCCCGATCGTAAACCAGGTAAGTCGCAGTGTACGAGTGTCTCCATGTCTGTAAAAGAACAGAGGGAGCGTGTTGCGTAAGTGTAAACGCTTGCAGCAGCGAAAAAACACCACACGGATCATTAATGCAATCAACACTGCACCTTCGAGTAGTTGGTCAGAAAACAAACAAACTTGCGATCAGCTGATACCAGGTAATCGAAGGCTTTAAAGGAGCCCTGTGATATAAAACACACACATTTATTACAGTGAGATGTGTTTTTGCTGTTACTCATATTTACTTCTTATACACACAAAGACGTATTTTTAACACTTTAAAATAGGTTTGATCTTTCTTACCAGTGTCTCTCCTAGAAAGTCCTCCCCCATCTCTGAAGAGACGTTAAACAGTAAGAGCCGTTCTTCTCGCGTGGTGTGAAGGTACTCATGATCTGTTAAACAAATCAAACCAACAATCAGAAATCACCCGCTTTGGTGTCTGGCTTTTCTAAATTCTTCAACACTTTAAAGTTTAAAGCCATCAGCAGCATCGGTTCTACATCTTGTCCGACGATTTACAAGCTACACTGCTTTCTTTCTTTTGCTTTCTTTTTCTAATGCTACCTGGTTCCACAAAATGTTACCTTTCGAGGTTTGTTCTAGCTTTAGATAAGTTGAGTAAGCTAACACTATTAGCAACTCTCACTCAGCACAGTGATATCTGATACTTCCTTCCAAGCTTTTTTTAATGTAAGCTCGTATGTGACAGGAGGAGATGAATCCTGTAAAAGCTCATTCCAGGTAGGATCTTGTAAATAGGAAACTAAAGAAACATCGGACCACGTGAGCCGCAGATGCTCAGAGGAACCGATTGAGACGATCATTTAGATCTTGAGTCAAGAAACTGATATTGATTGCATTGTACTGAGGTTTGGGGACAAGATAAGTCACAAATGTGTTTATTCTGTGTGTGTGTGTGTGTGTGTGTGTGTGTGTGTGTGTGTGTGTGTGTGTGTGTAGAACTTGTCCTGCTCACCAGAGATCCAGCGCATGTTATATGATCTGGATCTGATGGTGCTGTTGAAGTAGTCATTGAGGGTAAATGTCCGCTTGGTTTCTTCTGGGTTCTTCTCTGTAAAACCACACACACACACACACACACACACACACACACACACATATATATATATAGATCTCTAAACCTTAATTGTGGTGGATATCACTATCATACCACAGCCACCTCAAAGTTCAGCCACACGTTGAATAAATCAAATTTGGGCTGCGTCCATGACGTACTTACATGGCAGGTGAACATTACACTGCAGGAGGTGCAGAAATATGTTCTGGATATCGGAATTGCACGATATCCTGCAGCGGGTTTGTGAGAAATTTGCAAACTTGCACTCAAACGTGTGACTGAAAGTACGAGCGGAAAAAGTGGTTTGTAGAAGAAGGGAAAAGTTTCTCTATCAAAGACAAAGCTTTCTAGAGAAAATAAAACCACAGCGAGTGTGGAGACGAGACCAAACACATGGTAGTTTCTCTCTGAAGTGTTTATGAAGACACTTCGACACTTTTGACAGGAAAGTATGAAACATACCGTTCAGGTAGATAGCCGTCGGCACGGCGATCAGGGTCACCACCACGGCGGCACCCAAAACCGCAGGAGTATCTTCCCCACGTGCTGAAAAAACAAACAATTATCTCTTTTTACAGTCATTACAGGCGTGATGGGGTGCGATTCCGTTTGCACGTAGCCTTGACGTACGAGGTGCTCAGTGTCTCCTGTTCTTCATCACACATTAACCCGGTTTGTTCATCTCACGTCATCCCATGCGGAAAATGTGCACGGTTGCAGTAATAATGAGCAGGAATGAGCATTGGTTTGCCTCAGGTCACCTTTATGTCATTCATTTGTGCTGTCAAGACTGAAATTAAATGAATGACTGAAAAATTAAACTATTTTAAATGTAAACAGTAATTACGGGAATTATAGGAATTTTTCTGCTAACAAAATGAATACAGAAAAAAATGTGGAACTGGTTTCAAGTCCTACAGCCTACAAAATGCCCTATTTATAATTCCTTTAAATAAAAGTATTTTTTTAATTTATTTTACAATTGAAATTTTATTTGGTTGCTTTGAAAATTCCAGCCTCGGAAAACAGATAACATGCAATTTGATTGATTAGAGATTAAATTAGAGCACGCTTGTTGGAAGATTGATTGTTCTGCATAATCTAATGTGATTTATATGTAATACAGTCGACCTCTGATAATTCACGGCTCATTCGCGGGTTCTCGTTTGGAGTCTGACTGACAGCAAATTGCGGATTATCTTAAAATTCTCTGGAATCCGCAGCAGGACCGAATGTTCAGGAACGTTAGGAATAACATTTTAAACTGTTTTCAATAACAAATTTTATCAAAGAATTTAAAACATTATTGTATTAAAGTGACATAATGTCTAGATGAATTCACTGAGGTACCGTAGGGGCTGCGGGGGTGCGTCCAAAATTTGTGGATTTTCTGGACTCAAAAATCTTAGAACGTAACTGCTGCGAGTTCCACCACTGTATTTTGTTCGAACTGCTCAGAGGTGTGATGGTGAAAATAGTTTGGCTTTGGTTCTGGTATACATTTCAGTTACAGCCTCTGACCAATAATCAGCTATTCTGTCCAAGCCAAGTGAAATTTCCCCTTTAAAACGTGGATCACTATTGTTCCAAACAATCAGTTACTGGTCACAATTGTTCACAGCAACCAATCCGTGATCACTATTGTTCACAGCAGCCAATCCGTGATCACTATTGTTCACAGCAGCCAATCCGTGATCACTATTGTTTACAGCAACTAATCCGTTATCACTATTGTTCCGTGATCACTATTGTTCACAGCAGCCAATCCGTGATCACTATTGTCCACAGCAGCCAATCCGTGATCACTATTGTTCACAGCAGCCAATCCGTGATCACTATTGTTCACAGCAGCCAATCCGTGATCACTATTGTTCACAGCAGACAATCCGTGATCACTATTGTTCACAGCAGCCAATCCGTGATCACTATTGTTCACAGCAGCCAATCTGTGATCACTATTGTTCACAGCAAAATACAGTAAACCACTAATTTATATTGTTCTCCACAACCAATCACTGTCCAGTGTTGTTGGTTTGCCTTCACACTTTTCCATACACAAACATAAAATGATTATGACCGTTGTATCAATATTCAAGAGTCCGTGACGTCACCTGGTGACCTTTGCAGCATGACCATTCTGAGCCTGGATGACTTTTCTTTCTGAAATCAGTCATTTTGATACACACACTGGGATTAAAACTATTTCAAACTCGTCTGGACCCGGTTCTGGACTTCAGAACTGATTTATATTCAGTCCAGTGATTCTGAAATCATAATAACCTGTAAAAAACAGAGGTATTCCTGGAGCACACACACACACACACACACACACACACACTCCTGCACCACTGTAATGCAATACACTTTTCCGGATGCGCGCTTGGGTATTAAAAGCAGCGCGCGCCTCCTCACCAAACTTGTGCAAAAAACAAAACAAAAAGGTGCCCCGGTACATGCCCCGGTACTGACCATCTTCCGGTAGCGCGCTCACGCTCACAGATCCACGTGTTGCTCGGTAACGCGTCCGATCCCCCGAGTCCGGTCCCGCGTGCGCGCGCGTCGAGTCTGTGCGCGAGTTTCGCTCCTGGGAGAATTTTTTTCCGATACTCAGTGGAAGCGGATGAGGGGATGACAAAACAGTTTTCACGTGTTTCTGTGCGTGTTAAATATTAGCTCGAGCTGTAAAGCGGGGACAATAAAGTCCCGAGAGATTAAAGTTCGCATCAAAATAAAGGAGGGAGAGATAAAGGACGCAAGGCATGCGCGCATGTGTGTTTTGCAGAAGTTGTGGCATGCTTCTTAATTTTCCTTCCTGCTTCAACACAAACATATACACACACACACACACACACACACACACACACACACACACACACAGTGACTTGCTTTAGGTGCGTGTTTTTGCGCAAACGGCACCTTTGGGATTGTTTTGCGCAAGGGCTCGAGCGTTCCTCTTTTTTTCTCTGCGTGGGAACGTGATGCGCGCGGACCTTTTATTGGTTATAAATGACAGCAATGCACCGCTGACCTTACGCACGAGCGCTCCTGAAAACCCACTGTCAGGTCATGTATTGCAGCCCCTTAGTCTTCAGCGGTGTCCTTCCTGAACCAGTCCACCCTCCTGAACCAGTCCACCTTCCTGAACCAGTCCACCTTCCTGAACCAGTCCACCTTCCTGAACCAGTCCACCTTCCTGAACCAGTCCACTTTCCTGAACCAGTCCACCCTCCTGAACCAGTCCACCTTCCTGAACCAGTCCACCTTCCTGAACCAGTCCACCTCCTAATTCATCCATATTAGAAAGAAGTGCAGTAGATCAGAGCGCTGCATCACACACAGGAGCAAGAAACCCAATGAACACAATTCAACACGTCTCCTTTCACTGGAGCCACAACTGCACTACATCATCTTTAGCAGAAGCATCGAGATTCACCTGATCACATCACCCCGGGGTTTCCGGCATTTATTCTGTGCATTAAGGTTTTCCAAGGGATTTGAAATGAAGGCAAAAATTGTGTTCATTCTCATGTATTTGAGGCCCCAGAAAAATACAGAATACACCCGAAAAACACACAGAATACACCAGAAAAAACACACAAAATACACCCGAAAAACACACAGAATACACCTGAAAAACACACAGAATACACCTGAAAAACACACAGAATACACCTGAAAACACACAGAATACACCAGAAAACACACAGAATACACCAGAAAAAACACACAGAATACACCCGAAAAACACACAGAATACACCCGAAAAACACACACAATACACCCGAAAAAACACAGAATACAAACAAAAAACACACACAATACACCCGAAAAACACAGAATACACCCGAAAAACACAATACACCTAAAAAAAAACACACAATACAAACGAAAAACACACAGAATAGACCAGAAAAACACACAGAATACACAGCGTGACTCCTGCTTGGTGCGTTTGCGTTTGTCGGTGTGCTGTTTTCTTTCACACACTTCCAAACAACAAAAAGAAAATTCCAGAAACAAGCACTGACACACAACCAGGAGATTCAGATTCGGCTGAGCATGACCGTTTCACACACACTCGTGCGTCCGAAATACTGTGTGTGTTTTTACAAACTGGTAGAGCAAATTTTCCCGTTAAGTATCTGCGGAAGAACATGATAACCAGTGCTTCATGGACCGAAAGTCTCAAATTCAATTCCTCAACTTTTACCATAGAAAAAAAAATATACTAATAATGTTGCGTTATTGACCTGAACTCTATTTCATCAGTAGTAAAAAATGCTGACACACACACACACACACATACACACACACACACACACACACACACACACACACAAGCATTTGCAAAAAAAAGAGGCTGTGAGCTCAGAAACACTTCTGATTGGTTAATAAACTCCTGTTGCTCAAGTCGTAATCTTCAGTATATCGTCGAGCTTGAAGCGGAAACCGACGGAAAATACTCGAGTAGCGAGCGGAACGGCAGTGCTTAACTGGAAACATGTGTTTGGCTACAATACCTCTTTCATTCTGTGTTCAGCTCTGTGTGTGTGTGTGTGTGTGTGTGTGTGTGTGTGTGTGTGTGTGTTTTATCCACTGACATCTGCTTTCTCAATATCCCAAGTGTACACTTTTCTAAAAACATATTTCAATTCCCAATAATATCTGAAATACTTTATTTGTATTCCTGATGCCAAATAAACATAAAATCACCAAAAGAATAATAAACTGTAAAGTTCCAAAGATTTTATAAATATATAATGAAATAAAAATAAATAATAAGAAAAAAAGAATTCTAATTTATATCTCCACTGACGTTGTGATGAGTCACGATGAAAGCCGCTAATAGCGAACCTTAGGCTTCAATTTAAGCATGTTAGCGTTGTTCGCATCGTATTAGCATTCGTCGTTAGCATCGTAGCGATTCCATACAACTTCACGTCTCCCCTAAACTGTTCCATTAGAAGCTAAAGTATGGCGTATCAGTGTGCTTCCTGTCTCATCCTCAGGGTTTATCTCAGTCCTCCGAGGAAGAGTGTGTTCTTTGGCCGCGTTCTCGCTGCTATAAAGTCATTTCGAATCCATAAACTCATCAGGAAAACGATGCCTCACATTTTCCAAAATGAAGCAAATACACACAAGCCATTACGGATCACTTTAGCAATCAGGAGAGCGCTGACACTGCATCGTCCAATCAGACACAGAGTTCCGACTAATGTCAGTATATAGAGCCGGATAGAACTGGATGTGTCTAGTTTGAGGCGGTTTCCTTCAGATCTAGGCGTCTTTCCTTATGTTTGCCTAAAGGAGACGGGAACTAGCACACTGCTGGCTAGAAGGATGCAAGGACAGAAGACCTGTTTGAGCTTTCATGGGTTTGGAAACATTCCTTTCATGATCTGGGTGAAAAGTTATTTCATCCTCAGGTGAATTAAATCATCTATAAAACATTACCGGTGTACTGCCCCCTAGTGACTCATTAAAGCCATGTCCACCAAAGTTTACACCTGTGTCCACAGTGTCCTGAACAACATCTGCCTGACAACATCTAGACTCCACAGTGTAGAAAACAACATACATGGAGTCCTGAACCTCCGAAGTTCCACCGTACTAAATCTGAACATCCTCAGTGTCCCAAACAACATCCAGTAAGATTTACTCATAAACCTGCTACCTATATGTAAATGTCCTAAACAACATCTGGATATCCACAGAGTCCAGAACAACATCTGGACATCCACAGTGACCTTGGAAAAGTTCTGGCCATCTACAGCATCTAGAACAACATCTGGACTTCAACAGTGTCCTTGGAAAAGCTCTGGACAGCCACAGCGGCCCAAAGCACACTATCTGGGCATCTACAGTGTCCTGAACAACACCAGGACGTTTTTGTGACGGTTTTTGTGGCGTTTTTTTGTCACTTTGTGAAGATTCGGTTTTGGACAGAAATGTACACAATGCTGATGTTAGAACAGACGGAGGAGGAAGATGCAGGGAAAGTGGAAGATCTGCACACATGTGATAACGCAGTGAGGAGCAGGAGATGTTTCCCAGCGCTGCACTGCGTCGGGTGTAAAGTGTTTTGCGGAGGTGTGAGAAGTCGCTGACTATAAAACGTCTCAAAGTAAACAGGACCTGCTGGTTGTGTTCCTGCGGACGAGCAAACCATCAGGTGGAAATTGGTTCCTGAGGGGCGACTAAAAGCCTCTTAAAAGCTCAACAAATACGAATACACCTTCTTTAACGACCGAGTCCAGGTCCATCCTCCTCCGAGCGAACTTCCTTCCAAACACACGACTCGCACACAAACACAGCGCTGTCTAATGCATCATGCTACACCAATCATCATCACGCCGAATTGAACCCCGAGCAGGTGCGTCCGCACGCAAGGTGCCGTCTCGAACACCTTTATCGAGCGATGACGTGCGCTGATGACGGCTCGCGCTCCGTATTGACGCTTTTGCCGAACACACAAATACCCCGAAAGGACGGTATCGCCGTTGATGCGCCACGCCGGACTGCACTCGTACGACGTGTTCCCGGATCACTGAACCTGTGAGTCATTGGAGGAGTTGGAAGTGAATATGTTCACGAACTGCAGTAACACTTTCAGCACAAACTCCTTTAAGGCTCTGGGTTACTGATCAGAGGGCAAAGGTTCAAACCCCTGTATTGCCCTTGAATGAGGCCCTTAACCCTCTGTGCTCCAGGGGCAGATCCCACAATCTCTCACCAGCTTCCTAACATCACTGGGATGTGGGAAAAAATGTCACTGTGCTGTAAAGTACGTCACAAGTAAAAAGAAACCCTATGCATTTTTACCTCCTTTTCACAGGGTCCCATATCAATACAATTCATCACTAATGATTTTTACTTCATATCACTTTGATTGTGGATTATTGATGATTCTGCCCTAAAACATGAATCGAAGTGAGATCGGGATCAGAGTTGAAGAATAAAAGCATCTCGGAAATGGAACTTTTAACGAAGACACTGAGTCATTGAGCTCGTCTGTTTTTTCCACTAGTGGGCAGTAGAGAGCAATAAACGCTAAACAGCTACTGATTCTACGTCAAATCGAAAATATGAAAATGGAATTTTGATTCTAAAAACGCTCCACGTTCACAATTTCCTTTTCAACCGTTTGCCGAAAGTTGACGTTATCAAAACGCAGTTTTTCCAATTTATCCGCTTTGGAAAGCGTTTTTCAAAAAGCGACTTTTTCTTTGCCTGAAAACGGCGTCTCGGTGTGGACATGGCCTCGGGAAAGAGAAAATGCATGATTTTTAATCATGTGACCAGTTCTGCCAAATAAATTCAGCTGAAAAGTGAATAAACGCCAGGCCTGAAATGACGCATTTTAAAGCGTTTTATGTTTTCACTGACACGTTGAAAACGTGTTTATTTGTCAGTAATGAATCATTGTGTGTTTCATCATTTGTGCACTCGGACATTGTCGGTTTGAAGTCTCTGTGCTAATCAGTGACGCGCACAGCTAGCTTGTTTCTTCACAGAAAACTAGCCTTGATAATGCTGGATAAGTTGATTTACATGAGTTATACGAGGGTGCTGACTAGCGCGCTAGTCCAAACGCTCTAGTTTGCAGACGTTAGCAGAGCCGGCTGTTGTGTACGAATGGACTCAGAAACATCAGCAGTACACAGCTAGCTAGCGTATTGATTTTCACAACATTTATTACATTTTTTTTTTAAACGTACATTTTGAACACAATACTGTGTATAAAAAGTCGTGACTGTTCCGTTCCTCAGAGCTCGACCTTCTCCTTCAGTTTCACCGCTCGATAGATACGGACGTCCCTCTGCGAATCGTAGAGAACCTCCTGCACGGAAAACCGATCTCCCAGCATGCTCAGGAAGCGCTCGTCTCGCTCGTACCGGATCCGGCAGGCCAGCAGGACCTCTGTGCTCTCCGAGCTCAAGTGTTCAAGGGTGCGCAGCAGAGCCGAGAAGGTCTCCTCCAGGTAAACGATGTCCGCTCCGAGGATGAGCTCGTAGCCTCCAGAGGGATAGCGCTCCAACCGATCTCCCCAGGTGAGCTCTGAGACTCGCACTGCCCCCTGCAGGTGCGAAGGCACGTTCTCCTTTACGTTGGCTTCCAAGAACTCCAGGGCTGGGCTTCGGTCCGTGATGGTTACGTCAGCTCCTGCCGGGACACAAACGTGTTTTTTTGGTTTCTTTTACACCGTGTTATAGATATGTGAGCCAGATCGTTTATTTTCGTTCATGTTTGTAACATCATCTCATTAGTTTCACATGTTATCTATGGAGAAGATTCTATAGGAACGTGTTCGCCCCAAACGCCCACTGATGATGAAACAACCAGGATACTTAATAATCCTTGGAAATAATCCCTGATGGGATCCTTTCACACGAAGACCACTCATCAACAGCCCTAAAGATCCATGACATTCCTGAGCATTTCGAGAACTTTGAGGATGGATTTGGACTGGAATTAATTTCAACAGTCTGTTTCAGTGGGCTCAGGAGCGCAGTTTGAATAAACAGTTCACCAATAATGATGGAACTGTATTGAATGGACATTCGTTGTTAAGGATGAGGATGGGTTCCTCTCCAGGTTTCTTCCTTATGCCATCTTAGGGAGTGGCTACTGGCTTGTTCATTAGGGATAAACTTATAGGCACTAAAACATTCATTCTTTTATAACTTCCGTATCTCCATAAAGATGCTTAGAGACAATGTTCATTGTTAGAAACGCTCTACAAATAAAACTGAATGGAATTTAATGGAATGGCGGTGCGAGTCACACGCACCCAGCAGTGCAGCCACGATGCCCACCAGGCCGGTCCCAGCTCCCAGCTCGATGGTGGTTCTGTTCTTCAGGTCCACACGTCCGAGCTCCAGGTACATGCACATCACCACCGCCTGGGAAAAGACACCACACAGCAGGGATCATAAAGTCATATGATATCAACTCGAAAAGTATCGCCGATGTCAATCGATTCCTTTGAACGATTCGATTCCCGACTCACCGCGTCCCACACGACCGCAGCCACGCCCCCTCCCCTCCAGTCCTGAGCCAATCGGATGCGTCGCTCGGCGAACCGGAAGTCCGCGGAAGCCGAATGGAGTTTGGCCAGAGAGGGTAGGACGTTTTCATCGTACGGCACGAGCGCCATCACACACACACACACACACACACACCGCGGAGTATCAACAACCGCCCATGCTAACTGACTTAGCTAAAACTCAGCTCCCCATCAAAACATGGCTCATATATATAATATAAAAGCTTATAATATTATAGATATTATTTATAAATGTATATTATTTTATTTTAATGTTTACAGACACGAAAAAACCCTGTATCGTATTAGCCGAGCCACGCGCGTGCGCCACGAACGGAAACCGACGGCGGAAGGACCCAACGAGCTGTCAAGCGGCTGTGTCCTAAATCACATTCTATTCCCTACGTCTTTTTAGGTCCCTTAAACTACCCACGAGTGTTTTTGTGGGAAATAAAAACAGCTTTAATGAGTTCAGAACAAACTTTTAACTACAGCTCAGCTTTCAGAGCGTCTTCATTAAAAAAATCTGTATTGTGAATAATGTTGGATTTGAAACAGCGCTTTTAGATCATATCAAAGATAAGTGCGACCTCTAGCGGTTAGAAGAAAACATTACACCCTTTATAGGGGGTTTCCTGTTATTTATTCCCCACTATTTTAAAGCCTCAGGTTGTTTTTATACTGTTTTATATATTGTTTTAAATAATTTTTTATTACATGACATTTTATTTACACCTCCACCTACACACCTTTCACCTGTGGGCTCTTTTTAGTGTAAAGTCCTTGTCGTTTTTAACCAGTCAGATTTTGAGTAAATGACACCGGGGCCCTCTAGCAGGCGTACAATAACCTCGGCATTTTCACATCTTTTGATTGGCTGTTCAGAGAGCGCACTAGTCAGAGCTCGCAACCCACATCTGTAGCACAAGCTCAAATATACTCGTGGATTTAATAGCTGTTTTTTTTTTTTTTTTCATGATGGCTGACAGAGGAGAGGAAATCGATTTGGTCACACTCACGAGAACGTTTATGAGACCGACTTTTCAAGAAAAGCTGGACATCTTTAGGAAACGTCAACCAAAACAGTTTCATGAAACGTTTCTACTTTCACGTTTTTTTTTCTTCCTGTAGAATTTGCACAAAAACACACAATTTGCTTTCATTTAAATGTAGAAAATAAAGAACGAAAAGAAAACGATCCCTTTCTTCCAAGCAAATCTGAGGCAGACGCTAGAAGATTTCACTTCACTTTAGCGAGACAGTAAGACAGTGAAGTGTTGAGACAGAGAGTTGGAGAGGCAGCGAGACAGTAAGACAGTGAGGCAGTGAAGTGTTGAGACAGAGTTGGAGAAGCAGCGAGACAGTAAGACAGTGAAGTGTTGAGACAGAGCGTTGGAGGCAGCGAGACAGTAAGACAGTGAAGTGTTGAGACAGAGTTGCAGAGGAGCGAGACAGTAAGACAGTGAAGTGTTGAGACAGAGAGTTGGAGAGGCAGCGAGACAGTGAGGCAGTGAGGCAGTGAAGTGTTGAGACAGAGAGATCGAGAGGCAGCGAGACAGTAAGACAGTGAGGCAGTGAAGTGTTGAGACAGAGTTGCAGAGGAGCGAGACAGTAAGACAGTGAAGTGTTGAGACAGAGAGTTGGAGAGGCAGCGAGACAGTAAGACAGTGAAGTGTTGAGACAGAGAGTTGCAGAGGCGAGACAGTAAGACAGTGAAGTGTTGAGACAGAGAGTTGCAGAGGAGCGAGACAGTAAGACAGTGAAGTGTTGAGACAGAGAGTTGGAGAGGCAGCGAGACAGTGAGGCAGTGAGGCAGTGAAGTGTTGAGACAGAGAGATCGAGAGGCAGCGAGACAGTAAGACAGTGAGGCAGTGAAGTGTTGAGACAGAGTTGGAGAGGCAGCGAGACAGTAAGACAGTGAAGTGTTGAGACAGCGTTGGAGAGGCAGCGAGACAGTAAGACAGTGAAGTGTTGAGACAGAGAGTTGCAGAGGAGCGAGACAGTAAGACAGTGAAGTGTTGAGACAGAGAGTTGCAGAGGGAGCGAGTCAGTAAGACAGTGAAGTGTTGAGACAGAGAGTTGCAGAGGAGCGAGACAGTAAGACAGTGAAGTGTTGAGACAGAGCGTTGGAGAGGCAGCAAGACAGTAAGACAGTGAAGTGTTGAGACAGAGAGTTGCAGAGGAGCGAGACAGTAAGACAGTGAAGTGTTGAGACAGAGAGTTGGAGAGGCAGCGAGACAGTAAGACAGTGAAGTGTTGAGACAGAGCGTTGGAGAGGCAGCGAGACAGTAAGACAGTGAAGTGTTGAGACAGAGAGTTGCAGAGGAGCGAGACAGTAAGACAGTGAAGTGTTGAGACAGAGCGTTGGAGAGGCAGCGAGACAGTAAGACAGTGAAGTGTTGAGACAGAGAGTTGCAGAGGAGCGAGACAGTAAGACAGTGAAGTGTTGAGACAGAGAGTTGCAGAGGAGCGAGACAGTAAGACAGTGAAGTGTTGAGACAGAGAGTTGCAGAGGAGCGAGACAGTAAGACAGTGAAGTGTTGAGACCGAGAGTTGCAGAGGGAGCGAGACAGTAAGACAGTGAAGTGTTGAGACAGAGAGTTGCAGAGGAGCGAGACAGTAAGACAGTGAAGTGTTGAGACAGAGAGTTGCAGAGGAGCGAGACAGTAAGACAGTGAAGTGTTGAGACATAGAGTTGCAGAGGAGAGAGACAGTAAGACAGTGAAGTGTTGAGACAGAGAGTTGCAGAGGCAGCGAGACAGTAAGACAGTGAAGTGTTGAGACAGAGAGTTGCAGAGGAGCGAGACAGTAAGACAGTGAAGTGTTGAGACAGAGAGTTGCAGAGGGAGCGAGACAGTAAGACAGTGAAGTGTTGAGACAGAGAGTTGCAGAGGAGCGAGACAGTAAGACAGTGAAGTGTTGAGACAGAGAGTTGCAGAGGGAGCGAGACAGTAAGACAGTGAAGTGTTGAGACAGAGAGTTGCAGAGGAGCGAGACAGTAAGACAGTGAAGTGTTGAGACAGAGAGTTGCAGAGGGAGCGAGACAGTAAGACAGTGAAGTGTTGAGACAGAGAGTTGCAGAGGCGAGACAGTAAGACAGTGAAGTGTTGAGACAGAGAGTTGCAGAGGAGAGAGACAGTAAGACAGTGAAGTGTTGAGACAGAGAGTTGCAGAGGCAGCGAGACAGTAAGACAGTGAAGTGTTGAGACAGAGAGTTGCAGAGGGAGCGAGACAGTAAGACAGTGAAGTGTTGAGACAGAGAGTTGCAGAGGCAGCGAGACAGTAAGACAGTGAAGTGTTGAGACAGAGAGTTGCAGAGGGAGCGAGACAGTAAGACAGTGAAGTGTTGAGACAGAGAGTTGCAGAGGAGCGAGACAGTAAGACAGTGAAGTGTTGAGACAGAGAGTTGCAGAGGAGCGAGACAGTAAGACAGTGAAGTGTTGAGACAGAGAGTTGCAGAGGGAGCGAGACAGTAAGACAGTGAAGTGTTGAGACAGAGAGTTGCAGAGGGAGCGAGACAGTAAGACAGTGAAGTGTTGAGACAGAGAGTTGCAGAGGAGCGAGACAGTAAGACAGTGAAGTGTTGAGACAGAGAGTTGCAGAGGAGCGAGACAGTAAGACAGTGAAGTGTTGAGACAGAGAGTTGCAGAGGAGCGAGACAGTAAGACAGTGAAGTGTTGAGACAGAGAGTTGCAGAGGGAGCGAGACAGTAAGACAGTGAAGTGTTGAGACAGAGAGTTGCAGAGGGAGCGAGACAGTAAGACAGTGAAGTGTTGAGACAGAGAGTTGCAGAGGCAGCGAGACAGTAAGACAGTGAAGTGTTGAGACAGAGAGTTGCAGAGGAGCGAGACAGTAAGACAGTGAAGTGTTGAGACAGAGAGTTGCAGAGGGAGCGAGACAGTAAGACAGAGAAGTGTTGAGAAAGAGAGTTGCAGAGGAGCGAGACAGTAAGACAGTGAAGTGTTGAGACAGAGAGTTGCAGAGGAGCGAGACAGTAAGACAGTGAAGTGTTGAGACAGAGAGTTGCAGAGGGAGCGAGACAGTAAGACAGTGAAGTGTTGAGACAGAGAGTTGCAGAGGGAGCGAGACAGTAAGACAGTGAAGTGTTGAGACAGAGAGTTGCAGAGGGAGCGAGACAGTAAGACAGTGAAGTGTTGAGACAGAGAGTTGCAGAGGGAGCGAGACAGTAAGACAGTGAAGTGTTGAGACAGAGAGTTGCAGAGGGAGCGAGACAGTAAGACAGTGAAGTGTTGAGACAGAGAGTTGCAGAGGAGCGAGACAGTAAGACAGTGAAGTGTTGAGACAGAGAGTTGCAGAGGGAGCGAGACAGTAAGACAGTGAAGTGTTGAGACAGAGAGTTGCAGAGGAGCGAGACAGTAAGACAGTGAAGTGTTGAGACAGAGAGTTGCAGAGGAGCGAGACAGTAAGACAGTGAAGTGTTGAGACAGAGAGTTGCAGAGGGAGCGAGACAGTAAGACAGTGAAGTGTTGAGACAGAGAGTTGCAGAGGGAGCGAGACAGTAAGACAGTGAAGTGTTGAGACAGAGTTGCAGAGGGAGCGAGACAGTAAGACAGTGAAGTGTTGAGACAGAGAGTTGCAGAGGAGCGAGACAGTAAGACAGTGAAGTGTTGAGACAGAGAGTTGCAGAGGGAGCGAGACAGTAAATCATTGATTTATTAATCCATAATATATTAATTTTGTCGAAGCTTTTGGGAATTACGTTTTATTTTAGTTCTTGAAATGGAGCTTTCTATATTTAGGCATTTCATAAGGCGAAGATCCGTTTATTCAGCATCTTCAGGACGTCTTGCTCACACTAACTGTAAATACGGCTATTAGAGTTGAAGTGAAAGAAACTAGAAAGCTTCAGAACATGAATGTGTTTGTGTTGATGATTAATAAATTAATAAACATGAATGATCAGTGATTATTGAGTGATGTGGATTGTGATTGGCTGGAAGGAGTTCAGGTGTGAATAGTGGATTGTGATTGGATGGAAGAAGTTCAGGTGTGAATAGTGGATTGTGATTGGATGGAAGAAGTTCAGGTGTGAATAGTGGATTGTGATTGGATGGAAGAAGTTCAGGTGTGAATAGTGGATTGTGATTGGCTGGAAGGAGTTCAGGTGTGAATAGTGGATTGTGATTGGATGGAAGGAGTTCAGGTGTGAATAGTGGATTGTGATTGGCTGGAAGGAGTTCAGGTGTGAATAGTGGATTGTGATTGGATGGAAGGAGTTCAGGTGTGAATAGTGGATTGTGATTGGCTGAAGGAGTTCAGGTGTGAATAGTGGATTGTGATTGATGGAAGGAGTTCAGGTGTGAATAGTGGATTGTGATTGGCTGGAAGGAGTTCAGGTGTGAATAGTGGATTGTGATTGGATGGAAGGAGTTCAGGTGTGAATAGTGGATTGTGATTGGCTGAAGGAGTTCAGGTGTGAATAGTGGATTGTGATTGGCTGGAAGGAGTTCAGGTGTGAATAGTGGATTGTGATTGGCTGGAAGGAGTTCAGGTGTGAATAGTGGATTGTGATTGGATGGAAGGAGTTCAGGTGTGAATAGTGGATTGTGATTGGCTGAAGGAGTTCAGGTGTGAATAGTGGATTGTGATTGGCTGGAAGGAGTTCAGGTGTGAATAGTGGATTGTGATTGGATGGAAGGAGTTCAGGTGTGAATAGTGGATTGTGATTGGATGGAAGGAGTTCAGGTGTGAATAGTGGATTGTGATTGGCTGGAAGGAGTTCAGGTGTGAATAGTGGATTGTGATTGGCTGGAAGGAGTTCAGGTGTGAATAGTGGATTGTGATTGGCTGGAAGGAGTTCAGGTGTGAATAGTGGATTGTGATTGGCTGGAAGGAGTTCAGGTGTGAATAGTGGATTGTGATTGGCTGAGAGGAGTTCAGGTGTGAATAGTGGATTGTGATTGGATGGAAGGAGTTCAGGGGTGAATAGTGGATTGTGATTGGATGGAAGGAGTTCAGATGTGAATAGTTGATTGTAATTGGCTGGAAGGAGTTCAGGTGTGAATAGTGGATTGTGATTGGATGGAAGGAGTTCAGGGGTGAATAGTGGATTGTGATTGGATGGAAGGAGTTCAGATGTGAATAGTTGATTGTAATTGGCTGGAAGGAGTTCAGGTGTGAATAGTGAATTAACGTTTCCATTCCATGAAAGTGAAGAACAGTCTGCAGGAAGTAGATGTATCAGTATCTAAGTCTACCATAAAGAGAAGGATACACAGGGTTCACCACAAGATGCGAACCATTAATCAGCCTCAAAAATACGATTTTGTCCAAAAAACATTGAAAGACGCCGGCCCAGTCCTGGAACAGCATTCTTACAGATAGACAACAACCCAAAACATACTGCTGAAGCAACCCAGCAGTTTTTTAAGGCAAAAAAAGTGGAACATTCTACAATAGCCAAAGTCAATCACCAGATCTCAACCCAATCGAGCATGGACTTTAGACAAAACTTAAAGCAGAAAGACCCACAAACAAGCAACAACTGTAGACAGCTGCAGTAAAGGCCTGGAAAAGCATCACACAAGAGGAAACCCAGCGTTTGGTGATGTCCATGGGTTAGAGACTAAAGGAAGTCACTGCCTCCAAATGATTCTCAACAAAGCATTAAAAACAAACATTTTATCACCAGTAATGTTCATTTGTAAAATTATTTCTGAGCCCTTGAAATGAGGTGACTTTGTATTAAAATGGCCGCAATTCCTAAATGTAATTCCGTTCCTGTCACAGTCCCCAGTGCTCACAGCATTTGTTTTGCACTAATTGCGGGCACGTGTGTGAGGTAATACATGCTACATGTGTTACGAATTCACTCTCACACCCTTCACGCAGAGTCGTCCTCAGTCAGTGAGTAGTACTAAATGTTTTGCTTCATAAAATGGTTTGATTTCAGTCTGTATGTCTGTGTACACCATGTGGCGTGACGTGACGTGTTTTAACACGTGTCCAGACACCACCCTCAGGATCACACTTAAAAGCGAGCACAAAAATGAGCGAAGACGTCATGCACAACGCAGTCTCGGGCGGTTCTCACCTGATTGTTCAAGAGTAAACCGGTTTCCCTGCCGCTGTGGTTCGATGTATACTAACGTTATATAGCAGACCAAAGGACGAGAGACTGTTCCTCAGAGACCTTCAGAAACCCCAACAAAGAGAAGCCCAGGACACTGCACTCAACAGGTACAAGTCACTTACACTAGGGTGCAAATTAACTTTGATTTACACTTTAATTAACTACAGTCCTACTTTTATATTTATAGCATGTGGCAGACGCCCTCATCAGAGAGACTTACATCATGTCAAGCACATGCTTTTGGTCATGTAGTCTACACCACAAACACGTTTAAGATTAAACCCTAGGTGTGGAATAGTGTAGAAGTGGGTTGTGATTGAGAACTCATGTAGGAATACGTAGTACTGAATTACAACTTTTAAAAAATACATTCTTTTTTTGCTTTTTTATGCAAAAAGGCTTCACTTATGCTTAAAGTCTTAAAGCATGCTTGCTCTGGATGCTGATGCAACATGTATCCAGATCTTTGGATGCTGATGCAATCTGAGATGTAGGTAAATAATCTTCTTCATCCATATTCCTCCGTGCAGAACATTGATCTCCTCTCATCCCCGGAAGTAAATGAGCTCCAGCAGATCAGCTACAGGTCAGTAAACTGTATATACACTTATTTATGATGTTGAGCATGTTATCTTATCCCCTGATTTCTCTACGATCCGAGATTTTATTCACTTTTGTTTACATTCTTTGAGGTGAAAACTTCTGGATGACGTCACACCCTAACCCATTCATTTCGCATTCAGGTTATTTGGTGCTGTTCTAACCAAGAAACTGTTCTTTTTTAAAAGAAAAATAAAATAATAAGAAACATGCATATGTAGGAGCAAAAACTGCTTCGGAAGTTCTTCGGGAATGTCCGATATTCCTACTAGAATTCCACACGGCTAATGCGGAGTCTTGCTAGCGGAGTCTTGCTAGCGGAGTCTGGGATCATGTTCTAGTTATTAATCTAATACCTAAACTTAGTCTGGAATTAATACACATGATCCATAAAGAGTCAGTGATAGTCAGTGTTTTTGTTGTTGCGGTAAACAGACGGTATTTGTTTACTTTCACCGTTATTTAGCTGCTAGCAGCGAGTCCGTATTTCTCATCAGTACCCGTATGTAAATGATTCGCTGAGCCGAGTGAATAGTGAAGATCGGATCATTTAGGTGACTCGGTTCTTTGAATCTCGGTCATCAAAATAAACGGATATCTCTGTCATTAAGTTTATTTAATTGTTTGATCAGAAATAACATCAAATGTAAAATTTTTCAATAAGCAGATTCCCAACACGTCTCCATGAACCACCTTTAATCTATCTATTCATCCATCCAGTATAAAAAATATGTAATATTTATCTCATTCACTGAATATGAATCCTGACATTTACACTTTCTCTCATTTTTATTTTTATCATTCTAAATAAACCTTTTTTCCCCTTACAGTAGTCATGGAGCCGGGCTCAGCGTTAAAAGCATTCCTCCTAATCTGTAAGTATATACTGTAATAACAATTATTTCATCTATACTGTAGTAAAAAAAAAAAGTAATTGTTTTTATTGTATTCGAATGTATTAATTGTAGAAAAGACGAGACAGACAGCTGAAGCCCCGCCCCGCCCCTTTAGTACAAAAATCACTTCATGATATAACATACCATCCAGAATGACGTCACATTAGAACTCACCACAGCATTCAGACTGACATCATGCTGTAACTTGCCATAGATTAAGTTCAGGCACATGACAGGAGGTTGTGAGTTCAAATCCCAGCCCCACCAAGCTGGGCCCTTAAGTAAGGCCCCTAACCTCCTCAGTTATATAAAGGTCATTATCTGAATGTGAAAGATTACAGACAGTATTGTAATGCACTTGTCCTGTCTGTAGCGTTCCTCGGAGCGTCTGCTGCCTCCAGCTCCACGGCGATCGTAAACGGTTCGACTCGGCTCGCCTGCAACACGCCCTGCCATGGTGACATCACTGTTGACTATGCGTACATGGGGTCCAAGATTCTGGTGATCAGGTGTGAGCAGGGCTCGTGCCACACAGGTGACGCTTTTAAAAACCGAGCACAGAAGTCTGCCGTGTCCTCCATTCACCTGAATCCCGTGTTGTTCAGCGATGACGGCAATTACATCATCTCCTGCAATAACACGTGGTTATGCCAACAGAAGCTGGATGTAATTGGTAAATAATCAATCCTTAGATGGAATATTGATTTCCAGCATTATACAGAGACGTGAGCTTTTTTCTCTCTCTCTCTCTCTCTCTCTCTCTCTCTCTCCTCACTGTGTAGCTCCTGTTCCAGTGAACGCAGCCGTCGGAGAGAACGTGACCATTCAGCTCTATGCCCGCACCGAGAAGAACATCACCGATAAGGACATCGTATATCAGTGTGAAAAAGACGCCAATCCGGTTGTGAAGCTTCAGAAAGGGATCGTGTCTTACGGTACTGGGTATGAAGGACGTGTCTCCGTCTCGTTGGACCAGTACAGAAACGGAGATGTGTCTCTGACCCTCCTGAAAGTCCAGGAGACTGACGCAGGGATAATCCGCTGTACACACAGACACGAGGAAGCCGTTCAGCCCGAGGCGGTCGATCTCACGGTCACAGGTTAGTGTTTTATTCACTCACTGGCTTTACAATATAACAGTCTTATCATATTCTTTACTGTCAGAAAGAAATGACCTTTTTAAATCATTAGCGTAAAAACAGAACGAGTTTGAAGTTGATTATGTTGTTGACACGAATCAGTGCATTTAAAAAAGTTATTAAAAACGAAGCCAGTGCTGATTTAAAGCTCACACGTGTTTCACACGTGATTGAATCTGTTGCTCTTTTTTTTTGTCAGTCTCCACGTTGACCACAATGCCACCGAAAGCTCTTGAGAAGAGTGAGTTATTTGATTCTCTCTCCTCTGTTTTTTATTTCAGCAGCTGTAATTACAAACAGGAAAGACTCTTATTTATATTACAAAAGACGAAAAAAGCTCCTGATGAAAACAGCGAACTCGGGGGGGAATCATGAAACACGGCCTACCAGAGTTTTCTTTTACCTTCTGAAGCAAACCTCTCATAGGGGCACGACAAACTATAAATATACAGTAAACCACATCCAGAACTCTCTCCAAAAACTCACCATGGTCTGACCTTCTGCTCACGCATCTGTCCATCCGACTCAATCTGACTAACCAATGAGAGTAAAGCTCCGCCCCTCCATGAGAGGTTTGTATCAGAATGCTTGTGAAAGTTGGAGCTCAGTGATTTAGGCTCTGGGTTGCTGATCAGAAGGTTG
This sequence comes from Silurus meridionalis, assembly GCF_014805685.1. Lineage (NCBI taxonomy): Eukaryota > Metazoa > Chordata > Actinopteri > Siluriformes > Siluridae > Silurus > Silurus meridionalis. The sequence goes on from NC_060909.1 coordinate 18,936,544, forward strand.
GGGGTTCAAGCCTTGCAATCACCAAGCTGCTATTCTTGGGCACTATGTGAGGCCCTCAGCTCTCAGTGCTCCTATCATAGCTGATCCTGTTTTCTGACCCCAGCTTTCTTTTGAAATAAAAATAAAAAAGGAAACTGAAGACCGTGTTAGGATTTTCAGCCATGAGTTACTTTTTTTTTCAGAAGCTTTAATTGATTACCTGAAACTGCATTGGTGCCATTTCCAAGCTCTGAAACTGATACCACGATCTGATCTCTTAAATTATTCTACAGAAGCATTGGAGGAGAAGACCTGGCCCTGGTGGGCGATTCTGCTCGAGAACATTTTTCTTCTACTTCTACTTCTCTGTGGTTATCTACTATTTGGAGTTTGTCAGAGAAAAAGGAAGAAGCAAAGACAGATCTCAGCAGTGAGCGAGAGTCTCTGGCTTCAGTCGAATGTTGTTTAGAAGACCGTAGACCTCCGCTGGTAAACCGTGGATTTCTCCGTAGAATCCATGGTTTTCTGCATTTGAGGCTAAACAGGGAATATACTTGTGGCGACTCCTAATGGGAGATGCTTCTCTCTCTCTCTCTCTCTCTCTCTCTCACTCTCTCCTTCTCTCTCTCACTCTCTCTGTGAATGAAGGTTGTTGTCTGTAAGACGTCACTTGTGTTACACTTCAACTTTATTTCTTACAAGAAGCAAATTTTTCACAATATTACCCTAACACTTTGGAGAACTGGTGTGATGAAGAGAAAAAAATGTATTTACATTATTTTTTAATATAGATATAAGAAAATATTTATAACTGTTACACTGAAATTATAAACGCAACACTTGTTTTTGCCCCCATTTTAATAAGCTGAACTTAAAGATCTAAGACTTTTTCTACTTACACAAAAGGCCAATTTCTCTCAAATATTTATTTTATAAATCTTACTTGCACTCTTTTTAATATATATTATTATTTTATTATATTATTATTATTATTTTTATTATTTTTTTTTTTTTACAGTGGACGATGTATTTGAATCCAATTTGTTACTGGTCCATTTCTATTACACAAATCACTGCAACACTGCACACTTGTTGTAACGTTGTGTTCCTGCATTGCCAACTGGACGATTGTAACGTGTCAGTAATTGCAGTAGATTGACGTTGAGCCATAGAATTTCCTTGTTTTTCCGTTTCACAGGGGACACGTGCCAAAGTGTTAGTCCTGAAATTGCATTAGACGTTAACAAGCATCAGTTTCCTCAGCATTATTACTGTTAGTGGTATTTCTTTTAATGAGTATAAGCTTTACACAATTTTGCACAAACACTTCTCAGATTTATGTGAACGAATTAACTTGAGCTATGAATTAAGCTGGTCGATGTTGAACTGCGTTATTGGAGGATTTGGCGTGTTTTTTATGGATTCGTATGTGTGTGTGTGTGTGTGTGCTTGATGAAAATAAAATCAAGGGTAATGAATCATTGTGTGTGTGTGTGTGTGTGTGTGTGTGTGTGTGTGATACCTGAACACGACACAATGATGATCCATGTTTTGATCATTGTGGAAAGGTGCCAATACTTTGTGCATAAAACATCTGCAGAGCTCTGTGCTGTAGCTGAAAATTAGGAATGAATAACTCTGTGTTTATGGATTAATGTTTTCTCTACACCAATAATTCACAGGAGGAAGTGGAAGGAAATTCCTTTGTGTGAATCTGGTGATTTTACTTTGTTGGGGCACAAGACGAATCTGACAGAACTGGAGCAGAAAACCGTTCAAATGAGAAACAGAGCGCTAAACAGCCCCAGACGCTAACTCCAACAGCTACATTATCAGCACAGACTCGCTGTTTCTTTTATAAATAAAAAGCATACATTTTAATTCCATTCTAAATATAAATCGTATACAATTTAACCCCGTATGATCTCGACTGCAGCGTTAGCATTAACATTAGCATCAGAGAACTTTATTAACGGTAGCTTTATTTCATTTCGACACCTCTCATACAGCAGAGGAAAAGGAAGCAGAATATCCTGATTAAATTAAATACATAGAGTTGCAAAAAAGTATATAGTTAAGAAAATAAAGTAAACACGACGTATAAATTGTTTCAAAGTGCATTTGTAAGCGGAGGACAGGATCGTAGCTTCCGACTGGTTCAGCATGATGTGGATTAGCGCGAGTGTTTGCGATCGCTTGATGATGAAAAGTGAGATGCAGCACAGCGATATCAGAGGCTCAGGGGGGTTTACAGTGGGTTACAGTGGGACATGTCACCGGTACACACGTGACCCGATGATGTTTCACGATAAAGCACGTTGGTACGTTGCATAATTAATCACAAACTTTGGTTTGAAAAAAACCGATTGAATTTTTTTTTTTTTTTTTTTTACTAAAAGAAGTAAATATGGTCAAAAATGGCAATACATTAAAAAAAAAAAGAAGAAAAAGATCAGATACGATTTTCCCTTCACAGCGTGTCAATGCTAATCTGCTACATGAGCTTTCCAGCTGAAATGTCAGGTAAGTGGGTTGTTAACAAGCTAGACTAGCTGGATTGCTAGCTAGCTAATCTGCTACATGAAAGCAGTGTATACAATTAAAGCTGGGTCTGTGTGCTTTGCTAAGCTAGCAAGAGTTCTTTAGCGATTCAAAATGCTTTTTCTGTATTTAGCTTTAGCGTTCTTCTCTAATCTAAATTCTGAGCTAATCAAACCTAGCGCTAGCCTAGCTATCTTGCTAATTAGCCAGCTTTAGTACAGGATATCAGTTGTAATATTAAAGTGTTCAGATATTTGTATTACCACATAAACTTGTATTTTTCTTGCCAAAATATAAAATATGAAACTATTTTACTGTTTTTTTTTCATGCTGTTTATTAGAATAAAACATTTTTGCTTTAATATTTCTTTTTTTCCCTCAGCAAAATTTCTTTAATAGTTTTAAGCAAGAGGAAAGCTAGTAGCTTTAAGCCAGTTTGAGTTATGCTAAGTTAGCAAGCTAAGTACTGGCAAATTCCAACTGTTTCCTCAGAGACTTGCTACATTCACCTCAGAATTTTAGACTAAATTCAACAATTTAGCATGACAATGTTTGCTAATGACAAACTGCTGATGATGAAGTTCCATTTCATGAAATTAAATAAATCATCCTCGAATGCATCGAGAAAAAAAATAAATTATGGTCTTTAGCATTAGCAATTAGCTAAGGGGTTGGTTCATGAGATTTGTTGATGGTTTTACAAAGGTGCTACGAAAATCGGCATAGGTTAGAAAGGAAGTTAGCGGTGATACACTCAATGGCTTGTTGTCTAGCTAGCTGAGTAAAATGTTTGTAGCTAGCTGGCTAAGCTATTCTGGTAAATAATTTGATTGGCTGGTATGGATAATAAATAGCCAGATTTACTGTGTGAACTCAAACTCACATCGTAGTGCATTCTGCCTCACTGTTTACCACCTTGCTGCGCACCGCCTCCGGACCTCCGAAGCTAAAGTTGGATCCACCAACGACAATATAATAAAGTGAAGTGAATGAGCGAGTGTTCAGCAGCTCAGCAACTGGCAGACGAAGATCGTGTCGCTAAATCTTCTAGCATCTGCCTAAGATTTGCTTCGCCAGCATTTCAACTAGCTGAAACCGCTTTCTTTCTTTCCTTAACACAGCAAATAAATTGCCATAATTCTCCCACTGAGCGCAAGGTTCTTTCTCATCATGGTTTAGTATGCAGCTCATCGTTCTGATGCTGCGCTAATGAATGGATTTTCAGCGCAATGGCTGCGACTGCACCCAGATTTCGAGTTCATTGTGAATGATATTAGATTTTTGCTTAGCTGGAATGCTAGTCAGGTGAGACTTTTGCTAAGATTTCGAATCCTCCGCTAACCAACTGTTCTTCCAGTCAGGCATCTGGAGTGTTAAACTGGATATGATGTAAAAAAAAGAAAATGTAAATATTTAGATTTCTGGAAACTTCTGCTGATGAACGCTAGCAACGTGTAAGTGCACATCCTTGCTAATCAAGGACGCCATTATTGCCTCTGATATAAATTCACTGATGCAAACACAGGAAATATCATACCGCTTAAATCCAGGATAAAAGTTTTGGCACCCTACACCCCCACATATAAGACTAATGTAGCACATTCTCCATTTAAAAAATAAAAATAACAATTCTGTGCTAGCGACGCACGTTTTGACCCTGCTGGCTTTCGGTACGAGGTCACGGCGTTATGGAGGGGATGCTGCGGGATCGTTTCATCACCAGCCGAACCTCCACGTCTGGTAAACTGTCCTGCTTGGTCTGAGCACAGCCTTCGTCAGATACAGCCATGTGCAGGTCGAAGCGCAAGGACACGGATTTCTTCCTCAGCTTGGGGTTGCCTTGGAAAAACGATCCTTCCCACTGTTTAATGACCTTATCGATCTTCTCCGTTCTAAACAGGAAACGAGACAGAAACCAACCTTTACC